>NC_034189.2:40666192-40756192 GCF_002021735.2 Oncorhynchus kisutch
GGAGAGGTTTTGAGAGGTTCAGAGAGGTTAAGAGAGGTTGGGAGAGGTTGAGAGAGGTTGAGAGAGGTTGGGAGAGGCTGAAGAGGTCGAGAGAGGTTGGGAAAGGTTGAGAGAGGTTGAGAGAGGTTTTGATAGGTTGGGAGAGGTTTTGAGAGGTTCAGAGAGGTTCCGAGAGGTTGAGAGATGTTGGGAGAGGCTGAAGAGGTCGAGAGAGGTTGGGAAAGGTTGAGAGAGGTTGAGAGAGGTTTTGAGAGGTTGGGAGAGGTTGAGAGAGGTTGAGAGAGGTTAAGAGAGGTTGGGAGAGGTTGAGAGAGGTTGGGAGAGGCTGAAGAGGTTGAGAGAGGTTGAGAGAGGTTAAGAGAGGTTGGGAGAGGTTGAGAGAGGTTGAGAGAGGTTGGGAGAGGCTGAAGAGGTCGAGAGAGGTTGGGAAAGGTTGAGAGAGGTTGAGAGAGGTTTTGATAGGTTGGGAGAGGTTGAGAGAGGTTCAGAGAGGTTCCGAGAGGTTGAGAGAGGTTGGGAGAGGCTGAAGAGGTCGAGAGAGGTTGGGAAAGGTTGAGAGAGTTTGAGAGAGGTTTTGAGAGGTTGGGAGAGGTTGAGAGAGGTTGAGAGAGGTTAAGAGAGGTTGGGAGAGGTTGAGAGAGGTTGGGAGAGGCTGAAGAGGTCGAGAGAGGTTGGGAAAGGTTGAGAGAGGTTGAGAGAGGTTTTGAGAGGTTGGAAGAGGTTTTGAGAGGTTGAGAGTTTTTGAGAGGTTGGGAGAGGTTTTGAAAGGTTGGGAGAGGTTGAGAGAGGTTCAGAGAGGTTCCGAGAGGTTGAGAGAGGTTGGGAGAGGTTGAGAGAGGTTGAGAGAGGTTGGGAGAGGTTGAGAGAGGGTTGAGAGAGGTTGGGAGATTGTTGAGAGAGGTTGAGAGAGATTTTGAGAGGTTGGGAGAGGTTGAGAGAGGTTGAAAGAGGTTTTGAGAGGTTGGGAGAGGTTGAGATAGGTTTTGAGAGGTTGGGAGAGGTTGAGAGAGGTTGAGAGAGGTTAAGAGAGGTTGGGAGAGGTTGAGAGAGGTTGAAAGAGGTTTTGAGAGGTTGGGAGAGGTTGAGATAGGTTTTGAGAGGTTGGGAGAGGTTGAGAGAGGTTTAGAGAGCGATATATGGATGCTTCAGGGGATTAAGAGTCTAACTCCCCCACTTTTTCCCCCCCCTTCTTCTTCTTCTTCTTGTTCTTCTTCTTCTTCTTCTTCAAGAATGGCATACCATTCCCAGCAGGTTCTGATTTAGCGCTGCTTTCTCTGCCGTGTGTTGTGTTCTTATAAGTTCAAATTACTGCCCTTGTAGGCTGCAGTACAGGCCCAGTGAGCTACCCTTCTCAGACAGAGAGGAGAGGGTTCTGCAGTCCAGAACATGGGAATCTGCTGCCACTACCAATGCTCCAGTGATCCCTAGCCCACTGCTCTGAGTTAGGGATGCAGCCCAGCCCTAGACTGCCACTGTTAGCTTACTGTCTGACAGTGTAGCCACAGGGCCTGTGGATTACCCAAACCATAATAAACAGATACAGGGGAAGGGGAGCACGTGGGAAGGGAGACGGTACACACACACACACACACACACACACTGGACCGGGGACAGCTAGCGTGGTGCACTCCTTGTGTAAACAGATCAGGGCGTGGGACCCTAGCGAGGGGCAGACGGGTCATCTGGGCTCAAACCAGACTGACTAAAGTTCTCATAACGGACCTCAGCTTAGACACATCTGCCCTCTGCAGAATTAAAACACAACACGTGTGTGTGTGTCCGATTAGCTCGTAACCTCATACGGTCAACCGAGGTTCACTTTACCATGACGCTGTGTGTTTATCTGGAACATGGAGTCTTCATTGCAGTGGGCTGGGTCAGTTGCTCAAAGAAGAGGCAAGCTGAGGCTACACCTCTCTCAGCCTCTCCCCACAGAGCCTCTCAGAGCTCCCGCTCCGCATGTTCAGTAGTTAACTGATGGGGTCAGGACTGGAGCACCAGGCAACAGGACAGCAGATGTACTCATGTGGTACTGATCTGTGATACTCACCCATCCAGAAGAGAGTTATTGAGCATTGCACATCACTGTGGCTGCAGCAACAGTCTGTGTTTCAGGCGCTTTTGTCGTGTGCGGGTGCTTGCCCTGCTGCACACATTGCTCATTTGCATGATGAGGGGAGGATAAATGGGTAAAGGGGAAGAGAGTGAGAGGGAGGAGAGGAGGAGACAAGAGGACAGCCTTGGGTGAGTCCTGACAGGGCCGTGCGAGACACCATCAGAGTGTTTGTATTGTGGTGTAATATTGCTTTGTTTTTCTCTCCTCCTCTGTTTTTCTTCACTCGATCGTGTTGTGTTTTGTAGACATTACCCTGCCAAGAGTAGTCTGGCTGGCAGCCAGTTGTCCCTGGGCTCCAGGTGAACCCTCCCTCCCTCCATTAGTCAGTCAGGCAAGCCTCACCCTGCTGGGGGAGATGAGGAGAGGAGACTCCCAGGCGTCTTGGCTCTGTGAGGGCCGTCACGGCTGTGCCAAAACCCCAAAACAAGCTCCCGTCCTCCCACATCATTCTGCCTGGTGGTGCTGGTAGGATCAGTCTGACAATGCTAAGTGTGGAGTAGATCCGTTCACACCTTCATGCACGCTACAAACATTGAGGATAATACAGTACAGTGAGGGGAGGAAGTCTAAACATACATAGACACATGTATCACATTAATGCAAGTAATTTTTAAAATGAATTTTACCTTTATTTAACTAGGCAAGTCAGTTAAGAACAAATTCTTCTTTTCAATGACAGCCTAGGAACAGTGGGTTAAGTGCCTGTTCAGGGGCAGGACAACAGATTTGTACCTTGTCAGCTCTGGGATTTGAACTTGCAACCTTCCGGTTACTAATCCAACGCTCTAACCACTAGGCTACCCTGCCGCCCCATGAATGAATTAGGGCTCCCTACATTTTGTTAATTGGACCTGAAATAGTTTCAATTCACTTGATAACTAGGTACTTTGAATAGCTTGTGGCTTGACCCAAGTTGTTGATTAATTCCCCCGATAATTTTACAAAGATTAAAATGAACAAATAAAGAAATGCTTATTCATTTAAGCGATGATAATAAAGGCCCAAAGAGTTGACGTGGAAATATTGCCCATCCCAGCATGGGCCCGTTCCTAACTCCATCTGACAAAAGAGAGAGAAGGAGGAGGGAAATAGAAGGAAAGAGGCGGCAGGACATAAGAAATCTGTGGGCAGAAGCAGAGAGGCAGAGAGAGAGAGACACACAGGAGACTGGATGGGTGAGTGTGGAGCAGGGTGGCTAGTCGGAGGGGGTTCCGTTTGGATCAACAATGAGACCCCCTCACATCTATTCAGGCCTCCTGCTTCAGTTGTCCATCATAATGACATGTGATTTTGTTTGGATTTAAGACTGGTTAGTGGTAACACCAGTGTTTCCCATGCGTATTCAGCCCCATACAGTGAAGAAAATGTAGCTTCTATGAAGCAATTTGTCTTTGTAATGTTATCAAAAAGGAAAATATGAGCTATGAGGTAGGATATTGGATATTTCATTAAATAAATAAGGTCATTTTTTGGGACATGTATCATCAACTCCTAGCCACTTCAGTTCCCTCAAACTCCTTTTTTGAGGCATTACCATTCATAGGAAAATAAATATTGTAGCAAAGAAATGTGGGGGACCTTTTTTATACAAAATAATAATAATTTGTCCCCTTTTGTGTTTCAGTTGCAATATTTAACTGCTTTAGTAGTAGTGCAATAAAGTTGACCTATTATCACACTGCTTAAAGGGATTTGAAATACAGGACTAATTGCCCTGTAACTACGGAGACAAACAGCTGGAGATGAAGCAATAACATCTCATTAAGACAGTCAAGAGTTTACTACGCAAATCAAACCTTAAGTGAGGATAAAACACCACAGCAGTGTATTTGTCCGCTAATTATGAATCGTTACAAAATATACCAGGTTACAGTACATTTATGGATTTGAAATCAAATATTATAACAGTGAAACCTTAGGTGTTCCACCTCTGTTAAAAGGTCTTGTATTTTTTAAATAGTTTTACTGTAAAACCTATAACACGTCCAGTCCACACATCACCAGTGGCCCATAGCCAACTGCTAATGACTATAAACAAGTGCAGGTGGTTAAATTCCCTGATTGAGCCGTATTTTCCCTCATAAGCACAGCGAAGTCAACGGGCCCCTATTAGCAAGCCGTATTCTCTCTCTGAGAGAACCAGAGAGAATTTTAAAAGACCAAATCCAAATGCATATTTACTATACATTTCTTGAGCACACAATTCAATGCTCTCACATACGTGTATAATGCACACGGATAATGTAAAAGCAATCATCGGATAATTTAGTTCATCAATCAAGCTGTAGTCCATGAAACACAGAACAGGAACACCCTTGCAAGTATTGGAACTTCAAGTCAGTCAGTCTCCAAAGTTACAGCGAGACCCCAGTAGAGCTGGGAAGTCCCACCAACCTCCAGTGGAACTGACAGGACTAGACCCCAGTAGAGCTGGGAAGTCCCACCAACCTCCAGTGGAACTGACAGGACTAGACCCCAGTAGAGCTGGGAAGTCCCACCAACCTCCAGTGGAACTGACAGGACTAGACCCCAGTAGAGCTGGGAAGTCCCACCAACCTCCAGTGGAACTGACAGAACTAGACCCCAGTAGAGCTGGGAAGTCCCACCAACCTCCAGTGGAACTGACAGAACTAGACCCCAGTAGAGCTGGGAAGTCCCACCAACCTCCAGTGGAACGGACAGGACTAGACCCCAGTAGACCTGGGAAGTCCCACCAACCTCCAGTGGAACTGACAGGACTAGACCCCAGTAGACCTGGGAAGTCCCACCAACCTCCAGTGGAACTGACAGAACTAGACCCCAGTAGAGCTGGGAAGTCCCACCAACCTCCAGTGGAACTGACAGGACTAGGCCCAACGAAGGTGACCGTATTCCCCTCCAGTAATGAACGTCTCTTCCCCTCAGGGTTGACGAAAGACTTGCCTCTCAATGAGACCCTTTGTACTTCCCCCAAATGGGGGTTTCTCTCCCTCTCCTCTCGTCCTCCCATCACTGCCACTTCTCCTGATCCCCATCATCAGTCAGTCTGCCTGCCTCAAACCGAGGCAGAGGGGCATCCCAAAAGGCAGCATTTTCCCTATTTAGTGCACTACTTTGGACCAGGGCCCATAGGGTAGTAGGGTGCCATCTGAGTCGCACACAGGGTTTCCATTGACGGCGGTGAAGTGGAGGATGTCGAAAGTCAGAAGGTGAAAGGAGACTAAATAGTGAGAGATTGATCTGTTTTCACTAGCTAATGACTTGGCTAGCAGTCCTGCAGGTTTCACTGAACCGTGTGCTAAAAACAGGGGAGGGATGGATGGACCTTTTCTACATTGGCTTGAGTTCAAGATCAACTGCCGATACGCAAATTTAACAAAATAATTTGACCAACAAAATCTGTCTGATTTAACTTACTTCATATGCTAGCTTTTTCATTTCAATATTATCTCTACCCCATGTGGTTGGAACTCAACTAAAAACACAGCGGGAACACATTTTGGAAAAACTCGTCTCTGAGCTGTGGGTGTCATGACACATTTCTCATTGAAGGCTAAACTCAATCATAGCTGACAACCTGTCAGCTCTATTACCTTGTAGTGGTTGGAGGTTGTAGTTGTACAGAGCCGACCCAGCGTCTGGGGGGTAACAAGAGTAGAACTGATGGTCCCGCACAGCAGCACTCTCTCTGCTTTGGCTGTGGCCCCATACTCATGCACACGCACGCAGACACACACACACACACACACACACACATGCATTCACGCACACACACACACAGGTGGGATGCAGCAAGCAGGGTTTAGGGAGACGCGCTCTCCACGTCAGCAGGACCCATGCTTGGCCCCTCATATCACAATCAAGGGGATTCCTTCCTCTCTCAAATTATACTGGAATCACTGAGCTCTACTCCATGTAATTATGAGAGCCTGGTACCCAGGCTTGGTAAGATTGATAGTAGCTGAGTCTGAGGACAATTCACAATCAGGGTCTCAGTTGGTAAAAACCTTCACTGTTCTGTTCTTTCTTTTGAGAGTGCAGCTCAAGATTATAGTATTATTTGGAAAACTTGGATGAGGCTACTCCATTGTAGCCCTTTACTGCAGTCAATGACCAAAATTATAAAATTATAAAGATAATCCAGTGTTTCTATGCCAAACCTTTTTGTTATATTTCAGCCTTCCGTGATGTATATAAAGTATACTATTGAGATGCAAACTCAACTGTATATCTGACATGGTACAGGTGTTTTCTTTGTTCAAGCCCTTCAAGCCCCAAAACCATGTGTGTGAGGCGTACACTTCTGTTTTAAAGTAGATTGGTTCAAGACTACCAAGAAACACTCGGTGACCCTGATTTAGCCCACTGCAGTGAAAGGTTAAAGCCCGAGCAGCAGAATTCCGAGTGTCTTTTATTTGACCATGGGATTATACATGTCAATGTTCTTTCTGTACAGTAGGCATGTTAATTAAGGTATACGACAAATGGATGAAATGAGTGTAGTGTTTGTTGTTACTGTCTCTGATGCGCTCAGTTTGCCAATGGTCCTTCTGTAGACTAATTGTTGGTGTAACATGGTTTGTCTTCCACCCAATGCTTGAGCGCGTACACACTAATTAACTAGCTAAGCAGGCCCGGACTAGAATAAGGTCACAAATCACGTTGTTCATTTATCCTTTTCTAACGACGGAATTTCACAAGTCATGGATACATGGTCTAATTATAATGACTGAGGGAAGAGGTTTTCAACAACGTCTCACTTTAATGACCACACAATGACACAGTCTATCATACTGCATAGCTTGTCTCATGGGCAATGGGTGGCCATTGTGTTGTTTGCCTCGGGATCTCAAAGCACTAACCTTTAGTTCAGGGCCAGGCAACCCTGCGGGACTTCATGTCTTTGATTTAACCGACCGGGACGACCAGGTGTGTTGAATTGAGGCAATCACTGAACTGATCATTTAGCTCAGTTGGTCAGGTGTGGTGCCGAGTTGAAACAACAGCCGGCAGCACCCACAACACTCCAGGAACAGGGTTGCCTACCGCTGCTTTAGTTGATTGCGTAATAAAACAGAAATTGAAAACGGTGATTTCTCCACGGATTGAATTCCTTGTTAAAATATCCCTTATCTGATTGTGACTTGTTCCGATCTCTGTTAATCTCATACTCAGTTAGATGTTAGAGGCTTGAGTTTCGTGTTTGACTGTGTACTCTTCTCTCTTTGTGTGGGCGACGACTTTCCCAGACTGAGCACTTTATCGTTACACACTGCTCTATTTGCCTGGGTTGTTTGTGCCCCTGCGATTGGTATTCAGCCCCTGAATTACAGGGGTCAGGGGTGTCCTATTGGGGATGTGTAAGAGAGGGAGAGAGAGAGAGGGAGAGAGAGAGGGATGGCTGGAGAGGGTGGTGGAGTCAAGTCTGGCCTCAGCCTCATCCAGGCCCCTCAGCCGACAAACAGGCGTATTGTTGCAAGTGTGCACAGGGCTTGTTCAACAATATTTGCCAGAACGTTAAAGAGGTTTTGAATAGTCTAGTGTGTGTGACCAAAGGAAAGCTAGGTGGGATGTAGCTTACTGACACACAGAGACAAGCAGCTGCTACTGCAGCCAGACTACAGAACATGTCAAGGGATGTGACTGAAGTTCTTGGCCAGGGGTCTGAGACTAGAGTAGAGATATCCTCCTGGCTGAGCCCTGTTGGCTGTTGCAATGTGTGGCCTGGCCTGCTGCTTAGTGCGGAAGTAAGAACGAGAGCAGTGAGCGTGACATAGGCAGAGCTGGAGCAAGAATGGAGCAGGCTCCCGTCGCAACGTCGGAAGAAAGAGGGATGAAAGAAAGGCAGTGGAGGAGCAGGGTCAGGGGAGTGATATTTGGTCCTAGTCAGAAACACTGGTCTGGGATTCACAGGCTAGTGAGGCTACAGGCTTCACAGACTCCTGCCGCCATCTCTCCATAAAAAGCCTGGCTGTATTATTAAGTCTTTGTTTTTGTTTTTGTTCTTGCAAACTCTTTTGTGGCGATTTTCACATGTGAGGGAAAAAATACTTGAGTAAAAAATGTTTTGGCATTGGTCATCTTTAAATAAAACAACAGACGTTCCTCATTAACTGTTGTGATAACAACAGCTGACGTGTGGTGCAGGCGAGCCTCTTTTTAGTGCCAATAAAATAGTACGTTTAGGGTCTTTTGTTTTGTTTCTCATTAACATTGTGTGTTTATTGTCTTTACTCTGTCCTGTTTGTTTGAAAACGTTCCACGAAGGGCATTAACTCTCTTTATTCTCCTGTTCCTTATCAAGGTCGTTGTTATGACCTTGGAACGTTTCCATTCTATGTTCAGTTACCTTCTCATTGTAAACTTGTGTGATTTTCTTCTGCTGAGAGGAGAGGAGAGCAGAGGACAGCACCGAGCGGAGATCTAGGAGGGGCAGCCAGCTGATCTCTGGACCGTATTCAAATTATTTGGGCATTCCGCGCCCCGTCCTGGGGGTACCAGCGGAAGTTGCGTTATAGGGTGATCTGGGAACGCAGGGAGCAGAGAGTCAGAGGGGTCAGGGCCACAGATCGTTATCTGTACCTGCCATGCACACTAGGGGCCTCTGGGACCCAGGCCGGCGCCCCACAGAGCACAGTGCAGGGACAGAACTTGTGTGAGTCAGCATTCCAAGGCCATTCCTCTCACTTTGTAGTCTGACAACATGACGGACAGGCCCGTCCCCACGACACAGGAAATGGCCCCACTCCAGCAGGTCTGCACAATGCCACAGAGTATTGTGATTTAAGAGGAGTGGTTATTTGAGGGTATATGCTTTTGTCTCAAGATGGCCAACGCTTGTTTTTACCTTTCCTCTCTCTGGTGTCTGAGCTTTATTTAGTTTTAGAGACTAGCAACAAAAATGCAAGCTCTGGTGAAAAAACATTTGGCTTAAGAAATGTAATTTGGTTCTAGAATAAGGATGGTAACTTGACTGATCGATCGTATTGTCATTGCTTTTCAATTGAAGAGGCGATTTAGTCCGACAGCCACAGCGCATAGAGATACTGTGGTGTTTAGTAAAGCAGTCTTCTAGTGGGGTTCTACCACAGAGTGGGCCTTTAAAGCTGTTGTGTGAGTGACTCATGCTTGAGTCATATTCCCCCTCTGAAGGGTTCGTCACGGAAACATGCCCGGGGTTCTGTTTTTATTGGCCGAAAACACCATAAAGCAAAGCACACCTGACATTCAAAACTCCAGCAGACAGGCAGGCAGGCAGACAGGCAGGCAGGCAGACAGACAGGCAGGCAGGCAGGCAGGCAGGCGGCACAACAACAATGCTCCACAGCTGTTTTAAACACAACATGCTAAAACAGAGGAGCGTTGCCGCTGTAACTATCTGACTCCCTTCCCCTCAGCAGATCACTGTCCGTCTTCTCCGTAGTCTTGTAGCAGTGGATCTATGGGACCGGCCTCTGTGTGTCTTTCTCCCCTGTCTGTGGGACAGGCGTTTTCCACCATAGTGATGTTTTGTCACCAGAATAATAGGCCTCTTTGTGTGACTGCGCAGGGTGGTTGAGTGAGTGCAAACCAAAACAGGCTCATTAAAAGTGTAGGCCAAGTTAATGCATCATTAATAATGGTAGGGGGTGAATTAGGGGGGGGGTAATGGGGGAGAGAGGGGTTGAGGGGTCAGGGAGGGACAGGAGACAAAGAGTAGCCAGGACTGGGTCACCTAAACATGACAGAGTGAAGCAGCTCCCAACACCCACACCATGATGTGGCCACACTCAACACTCACTGACCTATTCCGGAAAAGTGACTTCATCTGTGAGAACGGAGGATATTGATCTTTCACAATGGGAAACTCACATTGACAGGTGTTCATAAGTATGACAGAACACATCAGTAAAATGTTTCATCTGACCTGGGCCCCTGTTTTTAAACATAGGACTCGGATGACTCTACATAAGCCCGCTAGAATCAATCACACATGAAAATGACTGCAAGCTGCTATTTTAATTCCACACGCGTACATATTAGCCACTAATTCCATCCCTTACGGGACACCTGCCATTACATTTCTCACATATCAACAAAAGGATTCACCACTCGGGGGGACGTTGTCAGTAGCGTAGCCCTAAGAGAGCCCCGAGGCAGGCAGAAGAGGCAGCATGGGCGTCCTGAGCCAGTCAACCCAGTGGACCAGTTGGGGGATTGGCCAACCCTGAGCAGGGTTTATTCTATCACACAGACAGGTCCATTGTTCACACGCAGCGGGGGAGAACAAAAGGCGAGCGCTCTGGAGAGTTCAGGAGGCTGCATGTGTTCACCTGATTCACTGACTGGGTCCAATCCCCCCCATGGGGGAAACAGTGTTGGAATGTCCCGGTGCTTAGGCCCTCACATCTATTAGTCTTTGGGTGATAACATTTGTTTTTACATCTGGTGGAGCACCGCAGCAGGCCCTCTCACTTTCTCATCGTCACACACACACACCCCTCCACACATATACACACACACACACACACACCCCTCCACACATATACACACACACACACACATGCAGAGACACTGGGTTCTAATGGGACCATACTGTACATTGCATTGCCTGATCTGGACTGGCCTGGAGGACTAAAACCACATTTGATGGTTAAAAAAAAAACATTCCAACTCTTCATGCTATTTCATCCACTCAGGGACATTCCCACAATTATACAGAGTGGAATCCTTTCTGTGTCTGTCTTTAAGTCAGAATATACTTTCATCCGGTGTTGACAGTCCTATTGCTTTTCTGTTATACAGGCAAAAATAACATCCCTCTTGTTTCAGGTCCAAACTGATCCCAGATCTGGATGGCGTAATGGGCTCACTGGGATTAATGGATATCCTGAGAGGAGAGACCTCAGCAGTGAAATTAAAAGCTTTTCTGTTTTACTAGCAGAATGACAGGGGAAATTAGCCTCACGCAAACAGGAAATACCTCCAGTACAATCTGCCTGGGGTCCTAACTACAAAACCCCATGCCAACTGCTGCTACACACAGGGCCTCGTGCTGCACGGCACTCTGGGAGATGGCAGGGGAACAAGCGGCTTTAGATTTTCAGATTGGCTTTCGGAATAGCTCTCAGTAGCCTCTCAATTTAAAAGCTTTGAAAATACAAATGTGATTCTAAGGAATTACACCGAAAGCTCCACCGTCCTCCCTGTTACTGGTCAATTTGAATTGTTAACCTCAGTGTAATATTTACGGTACCCCCCACCATGAGCTGCGGGACAGGGAGTGGAGGGGGAAGATATCAGAATTCGTCAGCTAGGTCCTGAGCCACCTACCAATAACCTCCATGTATCACTGTGCAGAAGGTGAGCATGCTGCGTTGTGCCGGTGGCTGCCTGGCTGGTATTAACAAACATCCCGATGGGCCTCCTCTGTCCTCCTCCACGGCCTCGCGACAAGCACCGTGTTGTTAGCACGCTGTTTGTGTAATTTAGGTACTTAACGACCGCAAGGGTCTCCCAGAGACTGATTAGACCGTGGATGTAATCGCCCAGCAGCATCACACCATCGACTACAGCTCTGATTTATCACCACACCGCTTAATAGCGCTGCTTAACACACAGGTTTGTCCTGATTAAGTAATTACCTTAAACCAGAAGTTTATTATCTGTACGACTGAGCCCGGTGATAAAAATTAAAAAAGGAGGCTGTCGAGAAAAGCCAAGGAAGATGGTGTACCTGGTGAATGAGGGACATAATTAAAATACAAGTCATTAAATATGAAGCTGCCGCGGCTGTCAGAGTGCTGCCCTGCTAACATTCATTTTACCCCACTGGAACACTTTACAGGGGGCGGGTGGGATTATACCTCACTGAAGGGTGTAGGTACCGGCTGAACGGAGGCCCATTAGATCTGCAAATTAAAACAAGGTCCTTGTTCATCTCAAACAAAAGGGGGGGAAACTTTTTTTTGGAGCTCTGAAAATAACACCCGAAAACGAGTGACTGTTTTACGGAAAAGACTGTGACCATGTCAGCTGATTAATGGTGTTGGGTGAAGTGGCGCCTCGATGAGGTTGGATCTCAGTCTGGGAGTATTCTCTTTCCATGGTGTGGGATGTTACTAAAAGGAGGGGGGAGCTAAATAATGGAAGCTGGGACTGTTTAAGAATGATGCACCATTCTTCTCCTCTTCTTCTCCTCATTGTATACAGCCCTGTCGGTGGTGGACGGCTGTAAGCCGGAAATAGCCAGCGCTTCCTGCCTCCTCCTCCGCGCTTCTCTAAGCTCCTCTCCTGCTTCCTAGTCTGATCCCTCTAACAACGCTAAAATAGAACCAGTCTTCCAACAGCCCTGTCCTTTCAGCACTTTATAAACAGTCCCTTCTGACTCGGTGGGACGCTGCCCAGTATCTTTGACCTGTCAAGTGAAAAGTGCAACTCTGTAACTTCTGTATTTGCAAACAAGGAATCGGTCTTTGTGACACACATCCCGTGACCTTTACTATTGCTGCCTAGTGGTTTGACTTCTCGCTGTTTGTTTGTCCGAGGTACTTTACTGCTGGTTGTGATGTGACGCAGGTCCCCTCTCGCTGGCTTTCATACAGGGATGTTTAGTAAGAGCTCCAAGTCTTCCCAAAAATGGGACGGTCCACTACAACGAAGCCTTTTCAAACAGGCCAACAGTTGTGGTCGCTACAGAAACCACTCTGTGGTGGTGGGTGGACAGAGAAGCTCCTATTTCAGCCCAGATTACCAGAGGTCTTCTCTGTGAATGCTAGTATAAGACGTTTGGCCTGGCTCCTCTCCACCCACATTGTCCTCTGACCTCTGTGTCCTTAGCTTATACAAACTCTGCCCTCTCTGTACAAAGAACTTGTTCAGCTCTTCAGGAGTGACCTGCCTGCCCAGCACTCTCTCCATTAAAGAGGTGTGGTCAGGAGAGAGACAGAGGGGGACTTTAGCTTCTAAACTCCTCACTGAATTCCATTTGATCACCCTCAGGCCAGAGTCATCGAGGGTTGCTTTCGTAATCGCTGCAGTGAAACACAGCACAGGCTGTTGCAGTTGACGCAGCATAGCGTTCACTTCAACAGGTTCTGGATGGAGAAACAATCTCAGCCAGGGAGTTTCTTGTAAAACATAAAGTAGGACCAGCTGCTGCGGGGTACGGCCTGGAGAGGGATGGCCTCCTGTTGGTTTGGATCCTGGACCGACCGGTGCCTTAGTATGGGGGGGGGGGGGGGGGGGGGCGAGAGGGTTCCCGGTTGGAGACGGTCCTTCTCCTCGACCGTCTGCTTTTGAGGCCCTCAAATTTGTCTTGAAATACCTTACATCAAAATGTTTTATAATGACCTGAGCCTCATAAAAGCTACATTTCATTTCTTGCCTTTTTTTTCAATTTTCCATGCGTGGCCAGCTGTGATCTCTTGTGTTTCCGGACATAAATACTACAATCCCTGTGTCTGGTTTTGGTTAAGAGACTGTAAAGCTGTTTTTAAAGCTGTTTCATGCTAACCCTAATACAGTAACGTGACATTGAAAAGTACCTTAAAATTATCTGTGTGTCTTACACAAAAGTCTGCGCATCAGGTGTCTTCCAACAGCCTTGCTGAGAAAGGACCTTCAATTACAAAATATTTACTATATTTTGTAAATGTACTAATATATCTTAAGTAAATTAAACTAGAATTGATTTAATGTGTGTTTCATTGGGCTCTGTCTCTGAGCCTGTAATAACCCTGAATAATGATTTCTCTCTCAGCTAAATAATACTGTGGCATTTCGGGAATTTGATTCGACTACACTAGAGTGTGACTGAGTGAGTAGCTGGGTACAGTATACTACCCTGTCAGTGCTGTCTACAGAGTCTACTGTCTACCACCTGCTCAGACGTCTGATGAGGGCCGTGCTGTTACTGTTTGAATGGGTAGTTGTTGTTGCAGGGGGCTAGAAGAAGAAGCCTCTTCCCAATGCTGTCAGGCCCGGTTTGCGTCGGGCTCCAGTTCTCCTTGATGCAGTCCATCATCCCCCTTAGTTCAAAGACTGACTAGCTGCAGGTCTTTGTCAAAAGCCCAGTTGGAGATCTTTTATGTTCAAGATGTAGGATTTCTTAGGATGACTTTGATTATTTATTTATTCCACTCTTGTGTGATAGTGCCAATATTTTAGGCAAAACTGCTCAGCTTGCTCTGAAATTCATGTTGCTTTATTATAGCCGTATTTTGTCTTTGAAATGTAGCTTTTGAGAAGCCCAACTCTTATTTTTAAGTCTGAACAATTTTTCTCTCCGTCTCACCCTCTTCTTCTCTGTTCTGCAGCCCCGCACCACGTCTTCCCGACGTTCCACACGCCCATCCCGATTGACATGCGTCACCACGAGGGAAGATATCACTATGAACCCCACACCCTACATGCCATGCATGGGTAAGTCTTCTTCAGGCGGGTCTCTACTGTATACACAAGCTGTTTACACTAATACATAGCAATTAGCTATTAGATAGCCTTGTTTTAGCCAACGCTGCATAGCATTTCAAGGGCAACCTTCCATTTGGAAGGATGAGAGCAAAAGTGTTGCCCAGATTTAATATCACAGATTAAATATTATTATCTTTAAAAAGTACAAATGACTATCCAATGTCAGTTAATACAGAATGTTACCATTTTTCCCTCACATACCTCATTTCCTATAACAGTTGATGATTATGGGGGACAGCTTTGCTTTTTGCCAAGTATCAACCTACTAGCCTGTGGCAAGCCAATACACATCCTCTTTCCATTAGTTAGCTATACAGTGCTGTATCCATCACAAATGACATGACGCACACACACACACACACACACAACCTTTCCCCCTCTACCTACAACAGTCCTCTACATTCATTACTGTGTTATAGTGGTCCTAATCTGTTTGGTCCCAAGAAAACAGCATCATTAGGCTCTCACACCGTACAGAAGTCTCCAGTACAGCATAGTAATTGGTTCTATGACGGTTACATGTACATTCATTCAACTTTCAGGTTACTGTGCCGTCCGTTGGATGATTAGCTTGGTTAGTAGTGGCCACGATTGGTTTGGTAGCGACATCTCAGTTCTTTCACAAGGGAAATTGAACCAGAACGTTCTTTGACTTTGCTATAGTAAAGACGTTACCTTTATCTTAAAAACGATAGTGGTAAAACACAAAAAAGTCAATCGAATTCTGGAAATAGTGTTCGGCTTCATTTCCATTTCAATTCAGTAGATTTGATGGTGATACATACTGTTTGCCTGGCTTCAGCAGGGCTATTTATCACAGCACCAGGGAAGTAGAGGGGGTAGAAAAACCTGTCTCTACACAGGGCCACCTTGATTAATGTGATTTGATCTTGACAGTGGACCCCTAATTCATCAAGACCTTGATCTAGCTGTCTTTCCCCGTGCCTGTGCCAAATTCACTCTAATTACAGGAACATTGCACAGCAAATTAAGTGTGGTGTCATTTGTCGAGGAGACGCGGCAGTCAGGCCCACTTTATTATACGCTGGTGGCTGCGTGTCAGAGGTCCCCTGCTTGATTGTCGAACATGACATCTCCATACAGTCCCCTTTCTCATTGTTTACATATAACATAATGAGAGGGCTGCTTATTTTGTCACAGCTGTCATAAAGTGGGGAGGAAGCGGCGGCAGTGGGAGGAAGTGGGAAGAGGAAGAGACGCTCAGAGTCTCTTCTTCTGAGCTTTTTCTACTGTAATAGAGGAGAGATTTTTAATCACTGTCAAATGAGAGGACAGGAGCAGTCCTGGGCTCAAAGCAGTGGTTCAGCTAGAGACCGAGAACAGTAGGGATGGGGATACTAACCTCCTTTGCTGTGCCGGGTAGCTATGCAGGAGCTTGGACTGAAGCTATGATATAAACCACCCGCATGGAGTGTGTGCGTCGGCACAAGCTGTCCCAGCATTCATGACACTATGACAAATCACGGTTGTTCTAGAAACTTCCCAAAAGTTATTACGAGTTTAGTTTTCCACCCGAAGAAGACCTGTTGTAAGAGACAACCACAGCTACAGCATAGTTAGGTACTTTCCAACGAATTACAATTCAGAGAGAATATGATGTCTTTTTAACATGCATTATTCCCAGAGAGAATAATTTTTTACTTTTATCACTATGATCATTCAAAAACAAAGTGCACAAGTTGTGGCCCAAACAGATATTTTTGCTCCCATGCTGAGTATTCCAGACTAGGGGGGGGAAAACAAAAAAACAACTCCGTGCCTCAGTCTGCCCATTATTATCTATGAGGAGGAGGATTGCGTTAAGTCTACCAAACAGCCCAGGGCTATAAGAACAGATCAAGTCACTGACAGAGGCTGCCAGTGAGTGCAACATTCCCATTAATATCCTAACACTGTAGCTTCTGGCTCTGTTGCTCTGTGACTTCAGTTCTAACGACTCTATAATCGCTGTCTCATTCCCATTTCCCATCTGTTTGTTTAGAGCTGTCAAGAACAACTCTGCAGAGATTACTTGTTTGGTTGATTGGTAAAGTCGTTGTCAGCCCAGAAGGTACATATTTAAGAGGCTAATCATGTAGTTTCTTCCCATTGTGGATCGCTATGAGTCAGGCAAGCAAGACTATTTATAATGTCATTACGGCAGTACTGTTTCTACAGTTGTACCTGTCAGCTGTAGTTTTAATGCTACAGGTTGGCCAGCTTTCCTAGTAGGTAGCAATCAGTGGAGGCTCCTCAGAGGAGGAAAGGGAGGACCATCCTCCTCAGTGAATTTAATCAAATAAAATGTTTAAAACATTTAAAAAGTGACTTTTTAGATAAAACTATACTAAATATATTCACATGTCAACAAATAATTGATTAAAACACTCTGTTTTGTGAGAGAGAGAGAGGATAGTTGAACAATTTAGAGCAAATACATATTTTTTTTTAAATGAAGGAGAAGCAAGGGAGAGAGAGAGATTTCATCATTTTTTTTCACTTTAAGTTTTACTTACTTGGCAAATGCAGTTGGCTAATTTAGCCTACTCAAACACCCGGCTCAAATAGAGGGATACTATGTTAGCTAGCTGGCTATGACTATCCAACACAACACTGGAACTCTCCCAAATCAGGGTAAGCTTTTGATTTGATGAATTTATTTCCCCCGGGACCTGCCGGTGTAACTGCCAAACTTCTTACTGACTATACACTGGTTTACTAACACATTAGTTCTATTAGCTATGTTGACTAGGAACGTTACTTTAGTTAAAATGGGGACTACGTTGTAGGCTGTGTGTAGCGGTTATGGTTACATGGTTTGGCATGGAAAAGTTTTTTCGCCTGATCACACACAGCTGATGTGTTGTGCATTGAAGTCCACAAAGGAAGGGAAAAGGTGAGAGGAGGAGAGTGTATAGAGGTGAGAAGGAATACAACAAGGATGCTATGAAAGTGAACTGTGTTTAAGGTGATCAGGAGTGTTGTCACGCCCTGACCTTAGAGAGCTTTTTATGTCTCTATTTTGGTTTTGGTCAGGGTGTGATTTGGGTGGGCATTCTATGTTAATTTTTCAATGTTTTGGTATTTCTTTGTTTTGGCAGGGTATGGTTCTCAATCAGGGACAGCTGTCTATCGTTGTCTCTGATTGGGAACCATACTTAGGTAGCATTTTCCCACCTGTGTTTTGTGGGTAGTTGTTTTCTGTTTAGTGTTCTGCACCTGACAGGACTGTTTCAGTTTTGTTTCTCACTTTGTTATTTTGTTCTAGTGTTTAGTGTTAATAAAAATCATGAACACTTACCACGCTTTGGTCCGATCCTTCTTCATCAGACGACCGTTCCAGGTGTAATCATTATGCTGATTCTGTGGAAAAAAGAAACTCTCGTTTGCCACTGTTGGACTAATGATTACACCGTAGTTAAACTCTCTCGACCTGTGTGCACCTACCTTTGTGTAAAAATAAATAAATAACATCCTCCCTCATCATAAACAGCACTGACTGCCACTGGTAGCAATACTGAGCTGACCAGAGTCAACAAAGGATGGTTGTGTCCACAGAAATAATGATATGTTAACATTCCATTGTTTCAGACCCTCTAATCCAATGAACTGTTTGTTGTAAGTAATTTCCCCCTCGTTCTGCATATGTGGAACTGCTGAAAGTATTGCATGTTAAGTTTAAGCCCAAACCATCCATATCATGTTGCAGTCCAGGCCCATATAAATCTACAGCAGTTCATTCTAGCCCTGAAGTGGACGATGTGATTTATCTAAATCACAGCTCCAGCCCTGAGGTAGCTACAGAGGAGACACCGTCACATTGTAATTAATCTCTAGTGTCGCTCACCGCAGCGGCCCAGCGCAGGTACATGACACACACAGACATGCACACACAAACACACACACCAGCCATACATGCACCACACACACAAAGCATACACACACATATAGTTATCCACACCTCATTATACAAATTATATGTCATATTGAGCACACTTTAAATCCAGACAGCCTATATAAAACCACTGAACACTTACAGTACAGTAGAATTAGGTAATGTCTGCGGAGGAGAGGTGTTAATTAAATCATGTTCAATTACCCAAAGTGTTTCAGACAGAACACTAAGTGGACTAATTAGAACAAGTATACATCTGCTCCAGCTTTAGCGCTCTCTGTTGGGACTATCCTTGTCTCATCGCACACTAGCGACTCCTGTGGCGGGCTGGGCGCAGTGCATGCTAACCAGGTCACCAGGTGCACGGTGTTAGGCTAGCAACTCGTCGGTCTAGTCCTGCATTGTCCTGCAGTCCTGCATTGTCCTACATGACCAAAAGTAGCTGGACACCTGATCGTTGAACATCTCATTGCAAAATCATGGGCATTAATATGGAGTTGGTCCCCTCCTTGCTGCTATAACTGCCTCCACTCTTCTGGGAAGGCTTTCCACTCGATGTTGGAACATTGCTGCGAGGACTTGCTTCCATTCAGCCATGAGCATTAGTGAGGTAAGGTACTGATGTTGGGCGATTAGGCCTGGTTTGCAGTCGGCATTCCAATTCATCCCAAAGGTGTTCGATAGAGTTGAGGTCAGGGTTCTGTGCAGGTCCTAGGAAAGGTCCTTCTACAAACTGTTGCCATAAAGTTGGAAGCACAGAATCATCTAGAATGTCATCGTATGCTGTAGCGTTAAGAGGTCCCTTCACTGGAACTAAGAGGCGTAGCCTGAACCATGAAAAACACCCCCCGACCATTATTTATCTTCCACCAAACTTTACAGTTGGCACTATGCATTGGTGCAGGTTCTCCTGGCATCCACCAAACCCAGATTCGTCCATCTGACTGCCAGATGGTGAAGCGTGATTCATCACTGCAGAGAATGCGTCTCCACTGCTCCAGAGTCCAATGGCGGTCGAGCTTTACATAACTCCAGCCAACACTTGGCATTGTGCATGGTGAGCTTAGGCTTGTGCGCGGCTGCTCGGCAATGAAAAGGATTCCAGAGGCATTTTAGGACTTGCTAGTGAGTGTTACAACCAAGCACAGACGGTTGTTACGTGCTACGCTCTTCAGCACTCGGCAGTCCCGTTCTGTGAGCTTGTGTGGCCTAACACTTTGTGACTGATCAGTTGATGCTCCTAGACGTTTCCACCTCACAATACCAGCACTTACAGTTGACCGGGGAAGCTCTAGCAGGGCAGAAATTTGACTAACTGACTTTTTAGAAAGGTGGCATCCTATGACGGTGCCACGTTGAAAGTCACTGAGCGCTTCAGTGAGGCCATTCTATTGCCAATGTTTGTCTATGGAGATTGCATGGCCCTGTGCTTGATTTTATACACCTGTCAGCAACAGGTGTGGCTGTAATTGCCGAATTCACTAATTTGAAGGGGTGTCCACATACCGTTGGCCATCTGTTTGGCTCTCTGGACCTAGTAGACTCCTTCCCATGGTGCAGGTAGGTAGACTCAGGGAGATGAAAAGGTCTGTGGCTAAAGGCCAAGAGCGACAGACTGAGCTATAGGCGGACAAGAGCATTTTGCAGCCAGGTTCCAGTCCATAATATCAGGTTGAAGTTTTAAGTTGCCCAGTAATCTAAAGGCTTTCTGTGAATGGAATATCTGTTTCTTCTCAGGCCTTAGACAGAGAGCCTTTTATGGTCATCCGTTAGCTAAGGCCCATGGCAGAAAGTTGGCCCATGGCAGAAAGTTGGCTTTGAGACAAGCCTTGGTCGTCTGGGGGGCATTTACTGGAAACGGAGTGGACTCACTTTGGGTCAAGCACGGACCATCCGGCCCCTGGAGACAGACAGTACTGGGGATAACTGAGAGATTGAGGTCAACCTGGGTCTGTATTCAAAACGCATCTCAGAGAAGGAGTACAAATAGACAAAGATTCCAGCTTCAGACACTAAACTGTGCAATCGTTTCTCATTGGGTAACTAGAGAAACTCTTAAGCATAAGGTTTTGTGAGATTAAGTTGTTTTCAACCTTCTTTAAGTCTTCAGTCTGGGCATATCTATATTTGAATGGGAGACCGTATGTACTAGTTTCTGGTGTTCTGAAGGAAAATGTGTCTGGCGTCTCCTGCGTAGTGTGTAGTCTAGCTTTCCAGACTCATGGCTCCACCCCCAGTGGCTGTAGGAAGAGACTACCTGGTGTGTGCTGCTGTATCCTCTGATCTTCAGCCTGTCAGAGGATCTGTCTGTACAGCTAGCAGCAACCAGGCAGGAGACACACCTCTCATTGACATGCCATGAGTTCCTCACTTCCTCCTCTCCGGGTCAGGTTAGAACTCATATCAGGCACAGTGTGACTATCTTCAGTGTCATCCCTGTCTGGGGTTAAAGGAACAATGACAGATGACAGTGCCAGAGCCAGACTAACATATTTTTATGTTGAGGGTTGAACCTTTTGTCTATCTAGCTGTCTGTCTAGCTGTCTGTCTAGCTGTCTATCGATCTGTCTGTCTGCCTGCCTGTCTGTCTGTGTCTATCTGTCTGCCTGTCTGTCTGTGTCTATCTGTCTGCCTGTCTGTCTGTCTGTCTGTCTGTCTGTCTGTCTGTCTGTCTGTCTGTCTGTCTGTCTGTCTGTCTGTCTGTCTGTCTGTCTGTCTGTCTGTCTGTCTGTCTGTCTGTCTGTCTGTCTGTCTGTCTGTCTGTCTGTCTGTCTGTCTGTCTGTCTGTCTGTCTGTCTGTCTGTCTGTCTGTCTGCCTGCCTGCCTTAGTGTGACATCAGGTAATGGCGTAGGGATGTAATATCATTACATTGCATGGTTGCGTTCCACACACACAGTCTGCTCTATGACCCCATCTCTCGCTAATGTATTTCCAGATCAAAGCCCTGATAGGATGAGGAATGACCTGCGTCCCAAATGGCACCATATTCACTATGTAGTGCCCTGCTTTTGACCAGGGCCTATAGTTCACTAGGGGATAGGGTGCCCTCTGGGACGCAGACCATGATATTAGACGTGATCTCATTCTCATTCCAGTCTATATACACAGAGCAAGGAGACAGAGCGTATCAGATTCACCTTAGATTCATTATTCAGGCTTAGACCTGGCTGGCTGACACACTTGGCCTGCCTGCAGAGTTTATACAAATGTCTCAGGTGTGTGTGTGTGTGTGTGTCTGTGTGTGTGTGTGAACGAGTGCTCTGACTGCATTGTGCAGCAGCACCACTCTGTAGTATCAGATGGGAAATGGTTAGGCCTTAGGCTATGTCATGTAAGGACTTAGGTCAGGTGAGATACAGCAGAGGGTCCCGTTGTTTTACTTTCATTTGTAACTGTTTTTCTTTCCCTTGTAACTTTGAGAAAATCACAAGAACTTGAGATTTCTGGATAAAAGAAACTGTTCAAAGGTTTCCGTCACAAAGAGACAAAATACATCATGAACCACAGTGTACATGAACTAAGATGATAACGCTCTCTCTCTCTCTCTCTGTGTCTCTCTCTCTCTGTGTCTCTCTCTCTCTGTCTCTCTCTCTCTGTCTCTCTCTCTCTCTTCCCCTCTCTTGCTCTCTCTCTCTCTGTGTCTCTCTCTCTCTTTCCCTCTCTCTCTTGCTCTCTCTCTCTCTCTCTCTTTCCCTCTCTTGCTCTCTCTCTCTCTTTCCCTCTCTCTCTCTCTCTCTCTCTCTCTCTCTCTCTCTCTCTCTCTCTCTCTGTCTCTCCCTCTCTCTCTCTCTCTCTCTCTCTCTCTCTCTCTCTCTCTCTCTCTCTGTCTCTCCCTCTCTCTCTCTCTCTCTGTCTCTCTCTCTCTCTTTCTCTCTCTCTCTTTCCCTCTCTCTCTTGCTCTCTCTCTCTTTCCCTCTCTTGCTCTCTCTCTCTCTTTCCCTCTCTCTCTCTCTCTCTCTCTCTCTCTCTCTCTCTCTCTCTCTCTCTCTGTCTCTCCCTCTCTCTCTCTCTCTCTCTCTCTCTCTCTCTCTCTCTGTCTCTCCCTCTCTCTCTCTCTGTCTCTCTCTCTGTCTCTCTCTCTGTCTCTCCCTCTCTCTCTCTCTCTCTCTCTCTCTCTCTGTCTCTCTCTCTCTCTCTCTCTCTCTCTCCCTCCCTCCT
This sequence comes from Oncorhynchus kisutch, assembly GCF_002021735.2. Lineage (NCBI taxonomy): Eukaryota > Metazoa > Chordata > Actinopteri > Salmoniformes > Salmonidae > Oncorhynchus > Oncorhynchus kisutch. The sequence continues at coordinate 40,688,795 of NC_034189.2, forward strand.
CCAGTCCTGGACTAGGTGGCAGCCCGGTCATGTCAGACATCTCTCTGATCCGTCTGTCCCCCCACGCAGCCGGGACAGGGGAGTCCCCCTTCAGCCCCGCTCACCCCTACTTCAACCCTCACATGGAGCACTACCTCCGCTCCATTCACAGCAGCCCAACCCTGTCCATGATCTCTGCGGCCCGCGGACTCAGCCCTGCAGACTGTGAGTTCAACTGCATGTCTAGATTGTGCAACACCCAAGGTCATTCATTGTGGATCCCCACCGAAGGAATTGTGTCATTGGCCTATTACTGAAAGCTTGGTGGAGAAATGAAAGGATTCTAACTTCTGAGGATTACGCAATTGTTTTCAGTGTGGAGAGGGGATTTGCGGCTGTGATTGTCAGTAAACAGCATGTTTGAGTGGGCATACAGATTAGGTTAGATACGTAGAGCCGGTGCTACAACGTTGCGTGAATTAGTCTTACATGCGACATATTGCTTTTTGTGAAGCTCTGACCTCCCTCTTCTCACCACGTGTTCAATATACCAAGGGGGTTATTGGAAAGCCATGGAAATTGATCAAACTAAACAGTCCCCATGGAACTCCCCCCAACTTTCCCCCTTTACCTCAGAGCGACGTGATGACAACTCTTTTTCAGAGCTGAATTACAATAACGGGTGGAGGCGAGGAGCCAGAATAGGAAATAAATCACCTTTTACAGTCTGTCAACAGTAATGTGGTCTTGCTTTTAAAGTGAAATAAGCAGTGCAGGGTTGGAGATCCCGCAGTGATAAAGCCATGGGAAAGAGGGAGAAAATGAAGGTGGCTATTTTTGGTTGAGGGAATTTCAAATAGGTGGTTCGGAGAGAGAGAGGAGAGACGGCCTTGGAGTTCATTGAGAGACGGCAGACGTTTAGTTTGACGTTTGATGTTCCCACGTGACCCTTTTGGAAAACAACTGTTATATCTTCTAGGACTTTTAATAGGACTACCTTGTTTCGGGATGGATTTTGCTCTGAATTCCAAGTTTTCTATTAAAACGGATTTAATATAGAATACTACTAATGGAAATGAAATGGTTTCAGGAAATTCTCTTCTTTGTCGCGGGCCAACACATAGAACAGAGGTATAAACAGGCAGAGGTTCTGCTGCTCTTTTCTTATTGTCGTTTCTGCTCTACATCACATTAGCATGACATTAGCATTGACAGGCCTCGGGATTCCTTTGGGCCCAGTCCGCTGTGTTCTATTCGTCATTCACATTCTCTTTCTATGGACTTCCTGTTCATTTGATTGGAGAAAAAAAGAACAGTTGGACGGCGAGGGGCGGCTCAGCTCTGCTATGGCCTTCATCGGATCGCTTCAAACGACGTGTTCCTCATTGTGCTGATCCAAAGTGACTCCCTCCATTTAAGTGGTTATGTGATCCAGGAGAGAGAGAGAGAAGGAGAAAATAAAGGTCTGGTTCTGCTGTATGTAGTCAGTACAAGCACACGTCTGTTCTCTTTTAGCGCAGCACGGCCTAATTGTGTCTGAAAGATCACTTCCAGTGGGAGAGGTGACACATTAGGGGGAGCGAGAGAGAGAGAGAGAGAGAGAGAGAGAGAGAGGGAGAGAGAGAGAGCGAGAGGGGAGAAAGAGGGGAGTCCTGGTCTCTTCCTCGTCTGGACCCTGACCCAAACCATAAACCGAGCAGATATTTCCTCCTAAATTCCTGGAGAAACAGATGGACTTTGGAAGCCTCTGGGACAGAGTGCTGCTATTCAACAGCAGCTATAGGCCATATCCCACTCTTATTGCCCCTGACACTTTTAAAAGGACTTTACTGGGTGTAGTTGTTAACAGAGTAACACCGTAGGATTCAGGGTGCTCCTTCAGGGTGTGTGTGTGTGTTCGTGCATGTTTTCAAAGAGAGAATCCCCAACACTACTTTGTTTCTCTCTCTCTCTCAATCTGTCTATCTGTCTTCTTAATCTGCAGGACTACTGACACGCCTCACTGCACATCACTAACCTCCCATTCCTCTTGTCCTGCATCAATGACTGCATCCCAAATGGCACTATATTCTCTATATAGAGCCCTGGTCAAAAGTAGTGCACTATGTAGGGAATAGAGTGCCATTTGGGATGCAGAAAATGTCTCCCTAGGAAAGTGCCATCATGTCACCAGTCCTAACCCTAACCCTTTTCAAACGGCTCCGGCAGCATGTGGTGAGACCAAGTCGAACGACCGGGGCTGGAATCTGGAATGTCTTTCTGCCCCCCCTCACTCATTCGCTCTCTCTCTCCATCTCATTCATCCCTCATTCCCCTAAACCTTCCTTCCTCTCCCTGCAATGTTCTTGTCTTCCCTCACTCATTCTCCTCCTTCCTCTGCCCCCATGCAGTGGCACATGAACACTTGAAAGAGCGGGGTCTGTTTGGGTTTCCCCCTCCCCCTCCTGGAGCCAGCCCTGCTGAGTACTACCACCTGATGACCAGCCATCGTAACCCCTACGGAGAGCTGCTGATGCAGGGGGGTGCGGCGGCAGCTGCACACCTGCCAGACTACATCACCCCCATGGAAGGTAAGTTAGACTGGGACCACAGAGGCCCACCCCTCTTTACCATAAACCTGTTGTATCTACACAACAGGTTGATACTGTCTGTGTGGGAAGGGGTGGAATGCATGGGAACACAGTCTCAAAAGTGGAAACATTTTTACGAGTATTTTTGAGCTAAATTCCTGGTGATTTACAGTGGGGAGTTCTCAGACTTCCTCAGTTCCCAGACTTCCACCCTTGGAAGTGTGTGGGTATGAATTGTAACATTCATTTTAGGGGAAGGATTTTATTTGTGTCCCCTGCCCCTTCCTCTGTTGGTATCGGTGTGTACTCTAGGACTATAACATGGTGGCATTTTTATTGGAAAGTATGTAACTTTTAAAAGCAACCCTGAGATTGCAACAACCTCACCGTAGGAGAATGATGAAACCCAGATCAATGGACCTGTAGACAGCAGAACAAAAAACAAAAAAAGCCTTTTTATTCATTTTTCATTGCAAACAACTTGAAAGGGCCAGAAGCCCTCAGGTACTGTAACCACAGTATAGGTCCAGTAAGTATTTTCCCTCTCTCAAGTCTGTGCCAGCACATTCCATAAACAACAGAACTGATTGTAGCGAGATGACATTTACTGGAGGAGGGGGACAGGGGGGAGGAGGGGTGAGGCAGAGGGCGCCTGGGCCAGAAGTCTGTTTAATGTAATGAACGCCCACTCATCCTCAACTACCTCTGTCACCTTAAAAGGGTAGTGGTGTCTAAGGGGGAGACGGACTATTATACACAGGGATAGTGTTACCGTGCAGTGGCGTTACCCATTAGGCTATGGTGTGGTGTGAGGGAACACGACATCAAAGACCACCCGATACAGAAGCTTGGGTATCAGGCGAGTTGACTGTGTTCGTCATAACAGATGGGTTCAGATTAGGACAGCCACAGATATTCACTTGCCTTTTACTGCGTTTCTGCGTGACATTTACAGGAATCGCGGCAAACGTTAAGGCAATGGGAGATACAGCCGGCCCTTATCCGTCACCGTATGAGGCTCACGGCTACCGGTCTTCCTACAGCAGCTGCTGCCACTACTGCTTCCTCTGCCGATAAAACACACAACTCGCCCCACCGATGTCGCCTCAAGCAGCTCGCACTTCGCTCCAAACACTCCCGAGAAAGAGAGATCGGGCCCCTCTGCCCCAGGTGAAGGGTAGGGTTTGATTTGACACACGGACAAGTTCAATTATTGCTCTGACGCTAGTCGGTCCTGGGTCGCACAGTGAGAGTGTAAACATTGTCCTCCAGTCTCTTAGTTGTACAGCATCCAGCAGGCCCGGGGTTCTGAATGAGCTGTTGTGTTGCATTGTGTCTGGGCCAAGCTTCTGCTTGCTCAGGCTAGCCAGGGGCACGCAGCCAAAGGCCTCAGCCTGCTGTGCGTATAAAAACTGTCATAACAACTCCCAAACAGTGAAATACACTGTGCAGGCCTCTCTGTATCCCAGCTCCCAAGACAAAGGCGGGGTACTGAAGATGCGGTTGGCTTGTTGGGAGTGTAATATCTATGCTACACAGAGAAACAATGGACCTTAACTACCAAAAAAGTTGAAGCAAGACCACAGCCACTTTGGCTCATACAGCTTCTCCACCACTGAAATCATAGTCCTCCTCACAGTGAAGTTAAACCCAGCACAGATAGATACATCCCTCTGTCTCTCATAGTGAAGTTAAACCCAGCACAAATAGATACATCCCTCTGTCTCTCATAGGGAAGTTAAACCCAGCACAGATAGATACATCACTCTGTCTCTCATAGGGAAGTTAAACCCAGCACAGATAGATACATCCCTCTGTCTCTCATAGGGAAGTTAAACCCAGCACAGATAGATACATCCCTCTGTCTCTCATAGGGAAGTTAAACCCAGCACAGATAGATACATCCCTCTGTCTCTCATAGTGAAGTTAAACCCAGCACAAATAGATACATCCCTCTGTCTCTCATAGGGAAGTTAAACCCAGCACAGATAGATACATCCCTCTGTCTCTCATAGGGAAGTTAAACCCAGCACAGATAGATACATCCCTCTGTCTCTCATAGTGACGTTAAACCAGATAGATACATCCCTCTGTCTCTCATAGGGAAGTTAAACCCAGCACAGATAGATACACCCCTCTGTCTCTCATAGTGACGTTAAACCAGATAGATACATCCCTCTGTCTCTCATAGTGAAGTTAAACCAGATAGACACATCCCTCTGTCTCTCATAGTGAAGTTAAACCAGATAGATACATCCCTCTGTCTCTCATAGTGAAGTTAAACCAGATAGATACATCCCTCTGTCTCTCATAGTGAAGTTAAACCAGATAGACACATCCCTCTGTCTCTCATAGTGAAGTTAAACCAGATAGATACATCCCTCTGTCTATCATAGTGAAGTTAAACCAGATAGACACATCCCTCTGTCTCTCATAGTGAAGTTAAACCAGACAGACACATCCCTCTGTCTCTCATAGTGAAGTTAAACCAGGTATACACATCCCTCTGTCTCTCATAGTGAAGTTAAACCAGATAGACACATCCCTCTGTCTCTCATAGTGAAGTTAAACCAGATATATACATCCCTCTGTCTCTCATAGTGAATTTAAACCAGATAGATACATCCCTCTGTCTCTCATAGTGAAGTTAAACCAGATAGATACATCCCTCTGTCTCTCATAGAGTGAAGTTAAACCAGATAGATACATCCCTCTGTCTCTCATAGTGAAGTTAAACCCAGCACAGATAGATACATCCCTCTGTCTCTCATAGTTAAATTAAACCAGATAGACACATCCCTCTGTCTCTCATAGTGAAGTTAAACCAGATAGATACATCCCTCTGTCTCTCATAGTGAAGTTAAACCAGATAGACACATCCCTCTGTCTCTCATAGTGAAGTTAAACCAGATAGACACATCCCTCTGTCTCTCATAGTGAAGTTAAACCAGATAGACACATCCCTCTGTCTCTCATAGTGAAGTTAAACCATATAGACACATCCCTGTCTCTCATAGTGAAGTTAAACCAGATAGACACATCCCTCTGTCTCTCATAGTGAACTCAGCCCAGGAAGCCTGGCCAGAGCAGCCTGTGAATGTGATAGCCAGCCTTACCTAGTGACATGGCCACTCAGGACTCAAGGCCAGCCCAGCCTCTGGAGGAGGAGGGGTCCACTCCACACACACAACCTAGCAGTTGGTCGTCCACACACACAGCCTAGTAGTCGGTCGGTTGCTGCCTGGTGCCTGGCTTGCTGACATAAATCACCGGGGGAAAAAGGAGGCGAGGCGCTGCGAGAGGAGGGGGGGGCGAGGAGAGGTGAGGTGAGCGCCAGCCCCGGCTTTCCATTACCTCATTTATCAGGGGAAGTGGCACATTAATAAACACATCTCCCCCGAGGTGAGCCGCTAACACAGATAAATAAGGCTGCCATATCTGAATGGCTTGTCCCAGTCACTGAAACTATAGAGCCATTAATGCAATGTAAATATTAAGGGCTAAATTCACCTCAGCTTTTCTTTTAGGATGAACCTGAGTTAGTAACTAGTTAACTGCCGCTAAGTTACAACACGTATTCTCCAACGCGAACCCCCTCCCCCGATCGTGTGCCCAATATCTTTAACAGCTCATGTGAGAAATGTATTTATATTAAGTCTCACAGCAGAAATATCCCCTGAGAGACAGTGGTGGAGTCCCTTTCAGGGCTGGGGTCAATTTGAATTTAAAAGTGATTTTAATCAAAAAAATCTAAATGGAATACTTTTTAAATAAATAGCTTCTACTCATCAGTTTATTCAGAAGTCATTGAAAATAGATGCTTATTTCAATTATTGTTGTTATTTAAGTTTACTTCCTGAATTGACCCCAGCCCTGGTCAATATGTCCCAGGACATTTCGGAAAGTCCCAAAGCACTAAAACTGAGCACATGTGTGTTACTTATGGGACTGTATTGGAGAGAGAACATTTTGAAATGACAGTTAGCCATTAGCTTCTGCTAAGAATAATGGCTCAGGAAGCAAGAATGCTATTCTCTGTAGTGGTAGCCTGAGTTTAATCAGCCGAGGCACTGTTTGTGTAGAGCTGCTGGTGAGGTTCCTGGTGTTGGCACCACATGTTATTGAGCCATTATGGACGTCCGGTTGCAGTGTCTTTGGTTATTACCCCACAGGTCCTAATGGCACTGTTGCTCTGGACTGGCTCCACTAACACCACTGCTAATGTCTAGCACCTGTTGAGCCCTGAACAACTGGCTGACTGGCTCTCCTGCTGACATCACTGGCTCCCCTAGAGCAACGGACTCCAGAAACACACCGGTTACATATCATAGGAAATGAGATGATAACCAGCTTTATGAATTCCATCTGTGATTTGGTGTTAAAAAATTTTTTTTTACAAAATGCCATTACCCATACAGTTTAAGGCTTTTATTATAAAAAAAATGTTTAAACAGCTGGTTACAGTAAATGCTGTACCTGGCTGGTAGTAGATTATACATAGTGGCACTTTTTCATGAAGTAATTATTGGATAGTTATTACGTAATTATCATCCTACATTGTCATCCTACATTTTTCAAAGTAAGACCAGGTAGCTCAGGGACTTTCAAAAATAAACTGTGACAAAATGTACATTATAAACCATGGACAAACGAGCGATCAAAAACACTTTGCATACATTTCAGTTGAAATCAATTCTCTAAATTGGCCTCATTTACCAAAGTGAAGTACAGAATGTTTTCGATCGCAGTGAGATGTTTATCAGTTTAATTAAAGTACATTATTTAGGCTTAGATTTATTATCCTTTACACTGAATCTTAATGAGGTCACCGTGGCCTATGTGTGCATCCCAAATAGCGCCCTATTCCCCTACATAAGGTTCTGGTCAAAAGTGGTGCACTATGTAGGGAATAGGTTGCCATTTAGGATGCATCCATTTTGAAAGACAACAAAGCTAAGATCTTTTCAAACAGAATAGAAGCTGTTTGTTTTGAGCATTTAGCTTTATTTTAATTGTAGATCGTGCACATTGAAAATGTGTGTCACTAGGGCATATTAAAGTTGTTTGAGGATTGTTGTTTTCATCTTTCATCTCCATCCCGTATCCCTCCTCTGCTTTACTTCCTTCCCCTGCTATAATTCCAGCACCGGATAAGAGATGAGTTTATTTTACTGCAACAATATCTTCTGCCAGGCTCGGTTTCCATCACCTCAGACAAATTGTTTACTGTATTAGCTGGGAATCAATCTTGAGCACTTATTGATAGTGCTGCTCTATTTCCAGGGGGTTTGGGTGTCGGAGGGAGGCTGCGTTAGCATCCATCACCCAGTCCCAGGCTGAGCTAGAGGCTAGGCTGCGCTGGAGCGCTCCTCTAAGTCTGTCTCTCGCTCTGGAGCTCCAGAAATAGCACAGAGTTGGGCAGGGTATGATGGGATGGGGAAATGACACAATGATAGTGAGAAAGAAAGATTGACTTGATATAATTATTTTTGCCTGTATGAAATAAATACAAATATTTGAAAACATTCTTAATATCTCACAGTGGTAAAGTGGGTGCCCTCACTTAAGGAGAGAGAGAGACACTGGGTTTTTGACTTGGCTTGGAGTGAGTGATAGCGGGGCTAGGAGTAGGAGCACAAAAGTTTGGACACACGTACTCATTCAAGGGTTTTTCTTTATATTTACTATTTTATACATTGTGGATTTATTGTGAAGACATCAAAACTATGAAATAACACATAAGAAATCATGTAGTAACCAAAAAAGTGTTAAACAAATAAAAATATATTTTATATTTGAGATTCTTCAAATTAGCCACCCTTTGCCTTGATGACAGCTTTGCACACTCTTGGCATTCTCTCAACCAGCTTCATGAGGTAGTCACCTGGAATGCATTTCAATTAACAGGTGTGTCTTGTTAAAAGTGAATTTGTGGAATTTATTTTCTTGTTAATGCGTTTAAGCCAATCAGTTGTGTTTTGACAAGGTAGGGGTGGTATACAGAAGATAGCCCTATTTGGTAAAAGACCAAGTCCATATTATGGAAAGAACAGCTCAAATAAGCAGAGAAACGACAGTCCATCATAACTTTAAGACATAAAGGCCAGTCAATAGGGAACATTTCAAGAACTTTGAAAGGTTCTTCAAGTGCAGTCGCAAAAACCATCAAGCGCTATGATGAAACTGGCTCTCATGAGGACCGCCACAGGAAAGGAAGACCCAGAGTTACCTCTGCTGCAGACGATAAGTTCATTAGAGTTACCAGCCTCAGAAATTGCAGCCCAAATAAATGCTTCACAGAGTTCAAGTAACAAACACATCTCAACAACAACTGTTCAGAGGAAACTGCGTGAATCAGGCCTTCATGGTCGATTTGCTGCAAAGAAACCACTTCTAAAGGACACCAATAAGAAGAGACTTGCTTGAGCCAAGAAACACGAGCAATGGACATTAGACCGGTGGAAATCTGTCCTTTGGTCTGATGATTCCAAATGTAAGATTTTTGGTTATAACCGCTGTGTCTTTGTGAGATGCGGAGTAGGTGAACGGATGATCTCCGCATGTGTGGTTCCCACCGTGAAGCGTGGGGGTGCTTTGCTGGTGACACTTTTGTGATTTATTTAGAATTCAAGGCACACATAAGCAGCATGGCTACCACAGAATTCTGCAGCGATACGCTGCATCTGGTTGGGGCTTAGTGGGATTATCATTTGTTTTTCAACAGGACAATGACCCCTGTGTAAGGGCTATTTGACTAAGAAGGATAGTGATGGAGTGCTGCATCAGATGACCTGGCCTCCACAATCACCCAACCTTAGAGTGAAGGAAAAGCAGCCAACAGGTGCTCAGCATATGTGGAAACTCCTTCAATACTGTTGGAAAAGCATTCCAGGTGAAGCTGGTTGAGATAATGCCAAGAGTGTGCAAAGCTGTCATCAAGGCAAAGGGTGACTACTCTGAAGATTGCAGTGCTAGAGGCGTCAGAACAGACCTGGGTTCGATCTCAGGCTGTGTCTCGACCGCGAGACCCTTAAGGCCTAGCCCCTAGGCCTATATATTTTGATCAAGTTTGTATCACAACTAAAGTGGCCAAATAACTTAAAATAAAGCACATGAATCCGCTTTACAACGGGTGTAGAGCCTAACTGGCATAGTTTCAATCAAATGTATTTTGATGTATTTTGATGAGTTTTTTGGTTACTACATGATTTCATGTGTTATTTCATAGTTTTGATGTCTTCACTATCATTCTACAATGTAGAAAATAGTAAAAATAAAGAAAAACCCTTGAATGAGTTGATGTGTCCAAACTTTTGACTGGTATGGCAGGTGGTTAGTGGTTAGAGCATTGTACCAGTAACCGAAAGGTTGCTAGATCAAATCCCTGAGCTGACAAGGTAAAAATCTGTCGTTCTGCTGCTGAACAAGGCAGTTAACCCACTGTTCCTAGGCCGTCATTATAAATAAGAATTTGTTCTTAACTGACTTACCTAGTTAAATAAAGGTTAAATAAAAAACAATAATACTATATCTAATGCATGTGTTACAGGTCCCAGTTTTGGGACTGGTTCAGCAGACAAAAGTTCCTGTAACACAGGATAAATGATGAAACAGGAGAACGTGGCTTCTCTTTCAAAGGTTCTCTCAATTATCTTATTCAACATTCTCTCAAGTGCAAATCGTATTTTTCTGTCTTTTCATGGTATTTACATTTTTTGTTTTGTTTTCTTTAAAGTGTATTTAATCATTTGTCTCATAAATCCCTGACATATTTCATAAACATGTTAAAAATACATCAATTCACACATCAAAAATATTCAATTCCAATCCAATTCACATCCTAAAATTCCTTATGTTTATACCCCAAACACATTTACTCTTAACTGTAATTCACCTGTTTAGGTTATAATTATGTAGTTGACTGTTGCCGACTATAGCCCTATGGGAGACTCTAAAACACAAAAGCCTTTAAAGACTGGTATTATCAGGAATCAAGGTAAGACCCAGATGCAGACATGTCGAATTGACAATGGTTTAATGTTCCAACAGGGGCAGGCAATAGACAGGTCAAGACAGGCAGGGGTCAGTAAACCAGAGGTGGAGCAACGGTACCGGACGGCAGGCAGGCTCAGGGTAGGCAGAATGGTCAGGCAGGCGGGCTCAGAGTCAGGACAGGCAGGGGTCAAAACCAGGAGGGCGAGAAAACGAGAGTCTGGGAAAAGCAAGAGCTGAGAACAAAAACGCTGGTTGACTTGATAAACAAGATGAACTGGCAACGAACAAATAGAAAACACGAATATAAATACACAGAGGATAATGGAGAGGATGGGCGACACCTGGAGGGGGGGTGGACAGGTGAAACAGATCAGGGTGTGACAGGTATAACTCATTAGGAGTCACTTTATACCCATGCTCAAAACACATTCACCCAGTGTAAGAAGGGCTAATAGAAAGACAAGACTATTGCAACTGACATTAATGCTAATTTTCGAAAAATTACTGAAGAAGCTAGCATAGCGCTAACCGAAGCTAGCAACCAACTGACCGGAGCTAGCTCTAAGCTAGCGGTAGTATCAACCCTTCGCAATGGCGAAACCTTGGAGGACTGACAATTCAGTAAAAGCATTCTTCCCCAATACAAAGAAACAATAGATAAACACAAATGTGACCATACATTTTGTCTGCGTCACACATGTACTGTATGTATTCAGTATATGCAAACTACGACAATAAGTCTCTGCATACTTGAATCAGATGCAGCTATGCCATGAGAAGTTCCGAGGGTGTCAGACTAACGGTCTGTATGTGTCTGTGTGTTTTTCTTTTCCACAGCGTCACGGTTCTCCAGTCCCAGACTGACCCCCAGGCTGAACAGAAAGCGAGCCCTGTCCATCTCGCCTCTCTCAGACGCCAGCATCGACCTGCAGACCATGATCCGTACCTCGCCCAACTCTCTGGTGGCCTACATCAACAACTCACGCTCCAGCTCTGCAGCTAGCAGCTCCTACGGACACCTCTCTGTTGGAGGCATCAGGTACCCTAGCCAGTAACTAGTTCATATGTAGTAACTTGTGATTATTAAAAACTATTAACTTAAGATGCTTGGATAGGGTTAACTGATCACGTGAATATAAACTCCATTTAAGTCTAATAAAGTAATACATGCCTCGGGAGTGGCGCAGTGGTCTGAGGCACTGCATTGCTAGAGGCGTCACTACAGACCTGGGTTCGATCTCAGGCTGTGTCCCGACCGGGAGACCCATAAGGCCTAGCCCCTAGGCCTATATATTTTGATCAAGTTTGTATCACAACTAAAGTGGCCAAATAACTTCATAAAAGGAAGCACATGAATCCGCTTTACAAGGGGCGTGGAGCCTAACTGGCATAGTTTCAAATTTGGGGAAGATTATTTTCACCATAAAAATGCACCTTTATGATAAAAGCATTACATGCATAATCACATTTGTGGTCCCTTTTGAGAATGGCATTTTCCTGCTAGTGGAACATTCACGCTTATTGCTGTTCATTAGGCCTACTTATTACTCGTTAGGCTGACAAAAAGTAAATGTGGACAGTTCTTCCAATATCTTCAATATGCACCTCGGAATTGGATAAGGACGTGCCCTGATGTGTCCCCGATTTGTCTGTCTTCACTTGTAGCCTGTGAGAAAGACCTGATCACTTGACAGAGAGCAATGTGAGTGAGAGGTGCTTCAGCACGCAGCCGGGAGAAGGGAATTATAATTATTATATTCAGCCCAACGGCCACTTTGGGCGCAAAAGGAATGGATTTGTTAGGTGACATTGCGGCCACACAAAGGATATGCAGCCGGGAAATTTAAGGCATTATCAAGTTATTGTCAAATTGTGAATGAGAGACTGATGAAGTGTGTATATCCTGCGTAAAAAACAAAGCAGAGTTCATGCCTTTCATGAAACTTTTTTCAAATCATCAATAGAGTTGTTTAATTGCTATATTGTAATTACTTTGCCACCATGACCTATTTATTGCCTTACCTCTCTTATCCTACCTCATTTGCACATGCTGTATATACATTTTTCTACTGTATTATTGATTGTATTTGATTGATTGTTTGTTTATTCCATGTGTAACTCTGTGTTGTTTTATGTGTCGAACTGATTTGCTTTATCTTGGCCAGGTCGCAGTTGCAAATGAGAACTTGTTCTCAACTAGCCTACCTGGTTAAATAAAGGTTAAATTAATTCATTAATAAAAGAGTTGCATCATGCAGCCTTAGAATGTATTAAAAATCTAAACAAACACATTTGTATCACAACTAAAGTTACATTAATAACTCAAATTTAAGCATATAGGAGTACCTGTTTCTTTGTTAATGTCACAATCGTTGGAAGAATAAATGGACCAAGGCGCAGCGTACATAGAGTTCCACATGTTTAATAAATATGAAACTCACCAAAACAATACAGACGATAACTAAAAGTGACATTCTGGGCTGCTCTCACAGGCAGCTACACAAAAAAAAACAAGATCCCACAAACAACAGGTGGGAAAGGCTGCCTAAATATGATCCCCATTCAGAGACAACGATAGACTCTGATTGGGAACCATACCAGGCCAACAAAGAAATAGAAAACATAGACTACCCACCCTAGTCACACCCTGACCTAACCAAAATAGAGAATAAAAAGGATCTCTAAAGTCAGGGCGTGACAGTTGTTCACTCAACACAGAATAGCCACATGTGCGCACTCCCTCAAATCTTTTGGAGAAAATATCCTCTCTATTTTATTCAGCTATGTTCAATTGCATTCTTCATAATATATAATAATATAAAATAATGTCATGGAATTCTAAGCAAATCTTGTCTGCTAAATGAACTAGTGTAGCCCACAGCCATATGGTATAGCCAGATCAGGGCCGAACATAAGTACAACTCAGATTATACTATTCTATTCTACTTTTTCTTTATCAAGTTTCTTTAGACCTGTCTAAAATAAATAATGGATTTATTGTGATAGTGTAAGCTACATTTCGTGGATTTAACAGACATTTTTAAAATGTAGATGTTCCAAAGGTCTGCATCAGTGGCTTGTAGACTATGCTTGGAAGCCAGGAGATGCTAAATGTGTTTATGGTAATTAATGTTCAGTTACCGTGAGACGGACAGTTATTTGCTTGAAAATAACTGGCTGACAGAACTTCATGATCGCCACAGCCTTATTCTTGGCTGACATTGAGTTCAGGTGAAAAGTTGTGACTTACATTTGAGTCATTTCGCAGACTCTTGACTCACAGGAGCAATTAGGGTTATGTGCCTTACTCAAGGGCACATCAATATATTTTTCACCTGGCCATCTCAGGGATTTGAACCAGTGACCTTTCAGTTACCGACCCAACACACTTAACCTCTAGGCTACCTGGGTTGCAAGTGGAATTTTGTGTCACAGTTGGAGATAAGAGACATATCTCTCATGTGCGTTAATGTCTTGTGTTCCAGTCCGTCCTTTACCTTCCCCCATCACATCAACCCCATGGCCTACCAGCAACTCCTGTCCCAGCAGAGAGGCCTGAGTGTGTTTGGCCACACCCCTCCTCTCATCCAGCCCCCACCCATCTTCTCCAGTCGCCAGTCTGCCCTGGGTCTCTCCTCTCTGCCCCCCGCCTCACACAACCACAACAATGGCTCACAGTCAAAGGTGAGACTGCTCTTCTTCTTTGGTAACGGTGGTATGCAAACCAGCTTTGATGTGCGAAGACTTTTCTCCTTGAGTTTGTTCATCTTCTTCCTGAACTGTGCCTACATTGTCTGGTACGAGGTAGATCTTCTCATTATCCATAACCGCCAAATGTGAGCCTTGCCCTGTGGCCTTCTGGAAGTTCTGGTAGTGTGTGGGATGCTCAAATCAAACCAGCATGACATCTATAGCCGTACAATTTTCTTCTGTTTGTTTGCATTGTCAGTAAACTTGTTTTAAGATTATTTAAAACATAAATACTGCTGTCTCCTTCCCTCATCCCATTGTATACATCCACTGTGGTTTGCGGTTCTCTCTGTGGTTCTTATCATACCATTCACTGAAATGCGCCTTTGTAAGGTAAACTCCATACCCATGAATAAGGGGATTGGGAATGTTAAACCCTCATTGTCCAAACATACACGATCCCAACCCCTACGGTTCTGTTACAGACCACAGTAAACACAAGAGGGATACAAAGTCTTCCTCTGACTAGGAACACTTTGCTGTGGTTTAGTGCAATCCCAGAATCACAGTCTAGCATGACTATTAAAGCCAACGGACAGATACTGCCTGTGTCAGCTTATTGTGAAGCATTAACTGTGTAGGTGGTGGGGTGTGCCTACTCTCGTCTCCAAAGTTTCTCCAGGAGTCACCTGAGGTTTACACTGAAGCCCCAGGCAGTGGGCTCACTCTGTAGATGGATGGGATGTTTTCATACTGTACACCACCCTCTCATCACAAAAACACTCAAAATTGTTTAGTCTCTGTGGTGGCTCACCTCTGATGTATGAATGTCTATTTGACCCGAGTCCTGTATTAACCCCTATCTTTTCTTCTATTTTATTCTCTCCCCTCCTCTCCTATTCTCTCCGCTCCTCCACTCCAGAACACATGTGGGGACTCGGCAGTGAGCAGTACAGTCAATCCCATGATCACCAAGAGGTCAAAGGTGAAGACAGAAGTGGAGTATCCGAGGCCGCTGTCCCCATGCTCTCCGGTAAGAATCGGATTAGGATCTACTACTTTATAAAACTGTTGTCATGATGAACCTTGTTGCCCTGTACAGTAAGTGAGACGTACGGGTTGATGGGATCTAAAGAGAATGATGTGTTGAGGGTAGAGGTCGACCGATTAATCGCAATGGCCGATTAATTAGGGCCGATTTGTTTTCATAACAATCGGAAATCGGTATTTTTGGGCGCTGATTTCCGATTATTAAAAAAAATTAAAATGTATACCTTTTATTTAACTAGGCAAGTCAGTTAAGAACACATTCTTATTTTCAATGACTGCCTAGGAACTGTGGGTTAACTGCCTTGTTCAGGGGCAGAACAGACAGATTTTCACCGTGTCAGCTCAGGGGTTCCAATCTTGCAACCGCACAGTTAACTAGTCCAACGCTCTAACCACTGCACTCCACGAGTAGCCTGCCTGTTACACGAATGCAGTAGAAGCCAAGGTAAATTGCTAGCTAGCATAAAACTTATCTTATAAAAAACAATTAATCATAATCACTAGTTATAACTACTAATCCAGTTTAGCAGGCAATATTAACCAGGTGAAATTGTGTAATTTCTCTTGCGTTCATTGCACGCAGTCAGGGTATCTGCAACAGTTTGGGCTGCCTGGCTAATTGCGAACTAATTTGCCAGAATTTTACATAATTATGACATACATTGAAGGTTGTGCAATGTAACAAGAATATTTAGACTTAGGGATGCCACCCGTTAGATAAAATACTGAACGGTTCCGTATTTCACTGAAATAAATAAACGTTTTGTTTTCGAAATGATTCGATCATATTAATGACCAAAGGCTCGTATTTCTGTGTGTTATTATGTTATAATTAAGTCTGATTTGATAGAGCAGTCTGCAGCAGGCCCGTAATCATTCATTCAAACAGCACTTTTGTGCGTTTTGCCAGCAGCTCTTCGCAAGCACAGCGCTGTTTATGACTTCAAGCCTATCAGCCTAATGGCTGGTGTAACCAATGTGAAATGGCTAGCTAGTTAGCTTGGTGTGCGCTAATACTGTTTCAAACGTCACTCGCTTTTAGACTTGGAGTAGTTATTCTCCTTGGCTTTTGTGGAGCGATGGATAACGATGCTTCGAGTGTGGCTGTTGTCGAAGTGTTCCTGGTTCGAGCCCAGGTAGGGGCGAGGAGGGGGGCGGAAGCTATACTGTTACACTGGCAATACTATGGTGCCTATAAGAACATCCAATAGTCAAAGGTATATGAAATACAAATGGTATAGAGAGAAATAGTCCTATAAATACTATATTAACTACAACCTAAAACCTCTTACCTTGGAATGTTGAAGTCTCATGTTAAAAGGAACCACCAACTTTCATATGTTCTCATGTTCTGAGCAAGGAACTTAAACGTTAACTTTTTTACATGGCACATATTACTTTCTTCTCCAACACTTTGTTTTTGCATTATTTAAACAAAATTGAACATGTTTCATTATTTATTTGAGGCTAAATTGATTTTATTAATGTTTTATATTAAGTTAAAATAAGTGTTAATTTAGTATTGTTGTAAGTGTCATTATTACAAAAAATCGACCTCTAGTTGAGGGCAATTAAAAAATGATCAATCCTCTGAAACTGATGGGGTAAAAAAAAAGAAAAGTTTCCGTTGCTTCCTTTCCTCTGCCATTTCCCCCCAAATAGTCCTCTGTCCTGAACTGACACAGACCCCTGGGAACCAGCCAGTCCCCTGACCCCCTTTCCTTCTCTGCTACGGCTGAAAGAAGAAAAACTCTGTGTGATAAGAGCTTTGCATCCATTCGTTTGTTCCTCCCCGCTCTTCTTTTCTCCCTGGCCGCTGTAAACTGTGCCACAGCACGTCCTTTCAATGAAATATTGGCCAGACGTTATTGTCATCGGAGGTGCATCTCTCTCTCTCTCTCGCACGCTCTCTCTCCTTTTTGACAAATATGCGGAGCCCTCCTCTCCGACTCAGAGGCAGGTTTGGGTTTGTGCCTGATGCATGGGGATGGCGGTGTACACAGTCGTCTTGGGGCCAGTAGAATTGATGAAGATAGTGGCGCGGGGCAGAGATAAACATGCTGCAGTCAGCATATTGGAGCAGGGAAGGATGGGAGGCTGGAGCTGTGGAGAGAGAAAGAGGAGACCAGGGGATGGGCTACACATCACACAAACACACACACACACACACACACACACATACACACACACAGCCTGCAGGACTGGGAACTGTCTTCGACGTGTCAACGAATCCCTGCCTGGACAGAAAAAAAATTCTGTCTGTTACATGTACATTATTAGTCACTCTGTTCCTCCAAGCAAGTTAATCTGGGCTATCTCGGATAATGTCAGGGTGTCCCCTCCCCACATCAGTAGCAGTTAATAGTTGAACAGGGACGCAAACTGCTGAGGACCCAAAAAGGTGACACTTTTTGTTGTTGCATTGAAACATGCAAAAAATCCCTGCTAGGGGGAAATGCAGGTTCTAACTAATTAGACAAGGCATATGATCTACATGATCAGTCCCTGTGTGTAAAATAAAAAGTGGTTAATGTGATCCTAACTCACAGCTAAAAAATGTAAAGAAAGCAATCCAATGTTATTTGTTGCCTAGACTTTACTGCAAATGAAAAAACAATACACTAATATTGCAGTTAGCCATGACAGCCTTTACAATAGAATGCTTGTGACCACACACACACATCTAAATATTGCACTTGGGGAAAAAAACTTTTTACAAGTAGAATGAAACAAACAGGCATTCTATTTTTGTTCTATTATAGTGGCCACTATAGTAGACATCGATCAAGTGCACAAGGCTACGTGTGCAAAAATAACCTTCACTGAGTAAAACATTTAATAATCTCCCCCTCACTCACATACACAAGTGTTACTGTCAAATTCAACACAACAAAAGTCATATATTTGGCCTACACTGCACATTATAACATTGTACACTTTCTGCCTGTGGACATCTGTTCTATAATGTGCCAGCAGAGCATGATACTGTTTGTTGACATAATTGATCTCTTTCAGGCTGGCATACTGGCATACCTCTTTTTATCCACTGTATTGACAAAGTGAGAAAGAGGGAAAGTGTGTGGTGTTCCTTTCACCTCTATAGTGGCATCTAGCTTAAACCAGGCCCAGCTCCAGCTACACTTGATCCCTGAATCCACTTGTTTAACAAGCAACGCCTCATTTTCACCTAATTCTCTCATTCTGAAAATTAACCACAAACTGTAGAGGGAAAACGTTAGTTCACAGATAGTAGTTAGTTCGTTAATTAGTTAGCTAGTTAACATTTCACACTGATTGCCAGGGTCCAGTAAGCAACTAACGCGTTATAACTTGAGGAACGGCAAGGAGTCGTATACCAGTTAATACTCAAGCGAATTGGTTAGGCCACGAATGTTAGCTAACGTTTCAACATAAGATGAGCTATCTAACGTTAGCTGTCTGACTTTATTAGCCAGCTAATTTTCACACCATAAACGAAATTATTTGATCAGATAAGTTGGCTAATGTTGCTCAACATTTCTCTGGCTAGCTAACGGAGAATTCGATCCAGCTAGCAAGACACTTGACAATGCTAACAATACTTGTCCCACCACACTTTCTCCCTCACCTCAAACTTCCCGAATACCAGTTGTTTTTCGGTTGCAGCTCATGAAGTACGCTTCATCATCTTCTCACCCCGGGTCTCCGTGGTCAGGCTTCTCTAACGTCACCTCTTCGTTATCGTTCAGGGCAAGCTTGCCTTCCCACTCTCCACTGTAACAGGCACGTTGGTTGCCTCTTCCTTCTTCAGTCGCCTGCTGCGCTGCATTCTGCTGTTATGTGAACGATAGCCTGAGCCTTGGATACAGACAGTATTGCTCCAAACGCGCAGCACTCGTTCGCTTACAGCCAGTAGTGATCCAAAGCCCCCCTCCCCACTCCTCCCATCCTCCCATCCTAAACTTTTCTTATCGGATCTACACGAATTCAAAACGGCGACTTCCAACAAAAGGTGACTAGTTTGCATCCCTGGTGTTGTTGAGTATAATTTCGGCAGGAGTGTTAATGGGTTGTGTTGGGTTAAAAGAAATAAGACATATTTCTTAGACTGTAAGAGAGAATGGACTATAAAGTCTTCTTCTCTTTTCTCGTGTTCTAACTCTTAACAGGATCATCTAGGTGGGATGCTGGGCCTGAAGGAGGACTTGGATAAAGATGAATGCAAGCATGAGCCAGAGATGGTGTATGAGACCAACTGCCACTGGGAAGGATGCTCCAAGGAGTTTGACACGCAGGAACAACTGGTCCATGTAAGGAGGGGACGGGGGACAGGAGGGGACAGGAGACAGGGATCAGACAAGCATTTCCTTTTTCTTTAACTAGCTCAGAAAATGTTCCTGTGTGTTTTAAAACAACCAACCCGGAGCTGGTTTCCTAAAAGCACCTTAAGGCTAAGTATGTTACCTGTGGTTCTAACGAAGAAACCGGGCCCTGGGCCAAGAGCAGAGGAAGGTCGCTATCTAATGAGTGTGTGGTGAGAGAGAGGTCTGCCTGTCAGTGCAGCTGGAATAGGTCCAGAATAAATCCCACAGACCTCTAGGTCTATATGAGCTCCCTAACCTCTGACCTCTGACCTCTGAAGCCCAACAGAAAGCCATCCTGCCAGGAACACTAAACCCTTAACCCCTCCCTGATTTAGTCTTCACGGTAACCTCAAACAAACTAAGAGTCCATATTATAGTGCTGCCTAAGACTAAGGCTTGTCAATGGACTTCAACTGGGGTCCTGTTTTATTATGCGTTCCTCCAGATAGATACTGAGAGTCAGGTGATTCATTGGTTGCTCACATAAAGTAAGCTTAGCGTTTAGCTTCCATGAGACTGGGATTGTTTTACTCTTTTGAACTTTTCGGCATGTAGAGTCTTGGTCGAGCAGGGGCATTCCAGGCTGTCACTGAAGCAGAAAGAGAGGGGGACAGACAGACAGAGAGAGAAAGAAAGAGAGGACGAGAGGGGGGGGGGGGGCAGAGTGAGAGAGCGAGGGGGAGAGATAGAAGAGAGAGAGAGACAAAAAGAGAGAGTGAGTGAGAGAGAGTGTAAGAGTGTAAGAGAGAGGAAGAGGAAGAGAGAGAGAGCAGGTTAGCGAGATAGAGGAAGCGAGAGAGAGAGGAAGAGTGAGCGAGAGGAAGAGGGAGAGAGAGAGAAGGGGGGCACTGTAACACAGAGGAGCTTTGACTATGGCCTCCATTATCTGTCCTCATTGTTTCACTCAGTCACCGACAGTTACACTCCAGCTGAACGTGAAACCTCCGAGATCCTTCCTAATGATAGGCACACATACACACAAACACCTTCCTAATGATAGGCCAGGATGGTTTAGGTTAGGCAGTTACGGACAAAGAGCTGCTTGTCTGAGAGAGCAGTCAACGCACGCTCAACCTCCATGTGTCTTTGGCTTAATTATCATGGGCCAGACATTTAACCAACATGTAGAGAGAGTAGCCTAAGGAATATGTACAATGATGGTCCTTGTCACCAAAGTGTGTGTGTGTGTGTGTGTGTGTGTGTATATGTGTGTATATGTGTGTGTGTGTGAATGCAAATATGCTTGTTAGCGCTACACTCTTGCAAGGAAAAAGGTTTCTTTAGTTGCTGCACAGTTGAAACTCAAGCATCCTATTGGTTACCTTGTTGTTAGTCATTCCTGATGTTCTCAGAGTATTAAGTCCTTTTCTGCAGATGTGTTCATCAAAGGATCCCAGGAAACAGCGGTGTTTGAGTTGTAATCCCTCCACACTCACTGGGCCCCTGCACTCAAACACTACAGCCCTAATGAGGGAGGTGCACAATACCTGTCCAGACCCATTCGTCCTAGGCTATGCACGCCAGCCAGCGGGATGCCACATCAATCTTGGATAAGAGAGTTGGAAATCCGTCTCAGGGCAATTCCATGAAATGAAAGTGTTGTGAGGCTGCCCCTTCAGACACATACAAACAGAGCGGAGCAAAGGAGCATTTGCCTGTTGGACGATTGATTTTAATTTCCCTAACCGTAGAATCCCTCTTGTGGAAAAAAGTAGACTAGTGGAACTCATCTAACAGAGCCACACTGCAAATTGTGCGTCCCGACAACACAAGCACGTCTTTTTCCTTCACTGTCTGACAAACGGAAAGTTAACGGCAAACTTTGATTGATGGCGTTACTCCTAATTTCTTTGATAGGCAAATGGCTGCTCCGCCTCTGTCACAACCTGAAATTGAGTTGTTCTAACCTCTGTCTCCTGTTGATAGTGTGTTCTCTAAGTAGTACAAATACACTCAACGACAGACAGAACAGAACACAGCTAGAGACCTAATAAAAAAGACAAACTCAGAGGGACTTCTGTGGGGAGAGAAACATCAAATCAACTTGTATTGGTCACATACACGTGTTTAGCAGATGTTATTGTGGGTATAGCGAAATGCTTGTGTTTCTAGCTCCAACAGTGTAGTAATATCTAACAAGTAATATCTAACACATTTCACAACAATACACACAATACACACAAATCTAAAGTAAAGGAATTAAGAATATATCATAATTGGACGAGCAATGTCGGAGCAGCATAGACTAAAATACAGTAGAATAGAATACAGTATATACATTTGAGATGAGTAATGCAAAATATGTCAACATTATTAACATCGGGAGAAGTTACAGGCCATGGACAGAAAGAAAACCCCGCCCCTTCCCCTTAGGCACTTATGTAGATTTAAAATAATTACTACAACTGAGTGACGGTTGCTTTACACCTATCCAATCCCTTAGATCGACACAAGTGTTTTAGGGAGCAGGGGCTGGGGGTTGTTACTGATCGGGACCGCAAGTCTCACAGGCTGTAGAGATCCAGAAAGGTATTAACGCGTGTCATCCGGGCGTGTCTCCCCCACAGCACATCAACAACGACCACATCCACGGGGAGAAGAAGGAGTTTGTGTGCCGCTGGGATGAGTGTTCCAGGGAGCAGAAGCCTTTTAAGGCCCAGTACATGCTGGTGGTTCACATGAGGAGACACACGGGGGAGAAACCACACAAGTGTACCGTGAGTAACTGATCGTCGCCAGGCTCGGCCTTTCGCTGAGCATTTGCCTCTCTAAACATTTGTAGAGTGTACCGTCACACACACACACACACAAACACACTCACACTCACAGAGAATCACACACAGATGTGTGCAAGCTTGCACACACACACAAATCTAGAAATGCCGTTTGGGATTTTCTCCATATTTCACGTGATCATTCTTGAAAGGGAATAAAAATATGCTTACAGTGTGATTACATTACATATTCACATAGAGGATGTCCCTAAGCTGGTTAGTAGGGTGTTTGTTAGTAGTTTCAGTAAGGGCAATGGGTCCTTCTTACAGTAAGACCTAGATATATCCTCTACGGTACTGTGTTGTAAGTCCCTCATGTACAACATCTAAGACTTTTCTCTCTTCAGGCCAAATCCTTAAGTTTTCTCATAAATCATGCACTGATGTCAAGGGGAGATTTGTTTCTAAAGTTAGGATTGGTGACTATAAACAGTGTATTCAGAAAGTATTCAGACCCCTTCACTTTTTCCACATTATGTTACAGCCTTATTCTAAAATGGATTAAATAGTTTTTTCCCCCTCACCAATCTACATACAATACCCCATAATGACAAAGCAACAATCTGATTTTGACATTTTTGCAAATGTATAAAAAATGTAAAACTCAAATAACACATGTACTTAATTATTCAGACCATTTACTCAGTAGCAGCAGCTACTCTTCCTGTAGTCCACACAAATCATGAAACATAATACAGAATGACATAATACAGAACATCAATAGACAAGAACAGCTCAAGGACAGAACTACATACAGTGGGGAGAACAAGTATTTGATACACTGACGATTTTGCAGGTTTTCCTGCTTACAAAATATGTAGAGGTCTGTCATTTTTATCATAGGTACACTTCAACTGTGAGAGACGGAATCTAAAACAAAAATCTAGAAAATCACATTGTATGATTTTTAAGTAATTAATTAGCATTTTATTGCATGACATAAGTATTTGATCACCTACCAACCAGTAAGAATTAGTTTTTCTTTAAGAAGCTCTCCTGTTCTACACTCATTACCTGTATTAACTGCACCTGTTTGAACTCGTTACCTGTATAAAAGACACCTGTCCACACACTCAATCAAACAGACTCCAACCTCTCCACAATGGCCAAGACTAGAGAGCTGTGTAAGGACATCAGGGATAAAACTGTATACCTGCACAACGCTGGGATGGGCTACAGGACAATAGGCAAGCAGCTTGGTGAGAAGGCAACAACTGTTGGCGCAATTATTAGAAAATGGAAGAAGTTCAAGATGACGGTCAATCACCTTCGGTCTGGGGCTCCATGCAAGATGCCTCACCTCGTGGGGCATCAATGATCATGAGGAAGGTGAGGGATCAGCCCATAACTACACGGCAGGACCTGGTCAATGACCTGAAGAGAGCTGGGACCACAGTCTCAAAGAAAACCATTAGTAACACACTACGCTGTCATGGATTAAAATCCTGAAGCACAGGCAAGGTCACCCTGCTCAAGCCAGCGCATGTCCAGGCCCGTCTGAAGTTTGCCAATGACCATCTGGATGATCCAGAGGAGGAATGGGAGAAGGTCATGTGGTCTGATGAGACAAAAATAGAGCTTTTTGGTCTAAACTCCACTCGCCGTGTTTGGAGGAAGAAGAAGGATGAGTACAACCCCAAGAAATCCATCCCAACCGTGAAGCATGGAGTTGGAAACATCATTCTTTGGGGATGCTTTTCTGCAAAGGGGACAGGACGACTGCACCGTATTGAGGGGAGGATGGATGGGGCCATGTATCGCGAGATCTTGGCCAACAACCTTCTTCCCTCAGTAAGAACTTTGAAGATGGGTCATGGCTGGGTCTTCCAGCATGACAACGACCCGAAACACACAGCCAGGGCAACTAAGGAGTGTCTCTGTAAGAAGCATCTCAAGGTCCTGGAGTGGCCTAGCCACCCAATAGAAAATCTTTGGAGGGAGCTGAAAGTCCGTATTGCCCAGCGACAGCCCCAAAACCTGAAGGATCTGGAGAAGGTCTGTATGGAGGAGTGGGCCAAAATCCCTGCTACAGTGTGTGCAAACCTGGTCAAGAACTACAGGAAACATATGATCTCTGTAATTGCAAACAAAGGTTTCTGTACCAAATATTAAGTTCTGCTTTTCTGATGTGTCAAATACTTATGTCATGCGATAAAATGTGAATTAATTACTTAAAAATCATACAATGTGATTTTCTGGATTTCTGTTTTAGATTCCGTCTCTCACAGTTGAAGTGTACCTATGATACAAATTACAGACCTCTACATGCTTTGTAAGTAGGAAAAACTGCAAAATTGGTTAGTGTATCAAATACTTGTTCTCCCCACTGTACATACATTAAAATGGCACATGTAGCCTACATATCAATGCATACATACAAACTATCTAGTTCAAATAGGGGAGAGGCGTTGTGCCGTGAGGTGTTGCTTTATCTGTTTTTTTAAAACCAGGTTTGCTGTTTATTTGAACAATATGAGATGGAAGGAAGTTCCATGCAATTAGGGCTCTATATAATACTGAAAGCTTTATTGAATTTGTTCTGGATTTGGGGACTGTGAAAAGACCCCTGGTGGCATGTCTGGTGGGATAAGTGTATGTGTCAGAGCTGTGTGTAAGTTGACGATGCAAACAATTTGGGATTTTCAACACAATGTTTCTTATAAAAATAAGTGATGCAGTCAGTCTCTCCTCAACTCTCAGCCAAGAGAGACTGGCATGCATAGTATTTATATCAGCCCTCTGATTGCAATGAAGATCAAAACGTGCTGCTCGGTTCTGGGCTGCAGCTTAACTCGGTCTTTCCTTGCAGCACCGGACCACATGACTGGACAATAATCAAGATTAGACAAAACTAGAGCCCGCATAACTTGCTTTTTGGAGTATGGTGTCAAAAAATCAGAGCACCTCTTTATTACGGCCAGAACTCTCCCCATCTTTACAACCATTGAATTTATATGTTTTGACCAAGACAGTTTACAATCTAAAGTAATGGCAAGTAATTTAGTCTCCTCAACCTGTTCAACAGCCACACAATTCATTACCAGATTCAGCTGAGGTCTAAAACGTAAGGAATGATTTGTACCAAATACAATGCTCTTAGTTTTAGAGATGTTCAGGACCGGTTTATTACTGGCCACCCATTCCAAAACAGACTGCAACTCTTTGTTAAGGGTTTCAGTGACTTCATTAGCTGTGGTTCCTGATGCGTATATGGTTGAATCATAAGCATACATGGACACACATGCTTTGTTTAATGCCAGTGGCAGGTCATTGGTAAAAAATTGAAAATAGTAGAGGGCCTAGAGAGCTGCCCTGCGGTACACCACACTTTACATGTTTGACATTAGAGAAGCTTCCATTAAAGAAAACCCTTTGAGATATATTAAATAGATAGCTCTGAATCCACGACATGGCAGAGGTTGAAAAGCCATAACACCAACGTTTTTTCAACAACAGGTTATGGTCAATAATATCAAAGACTGCACTGAAATCTAACAGTACAGCTCCCACAATCTTCTTAATAGAATTTCTTTCAACCAATCATCAGTAATTTGTGTCAATGCAGTACATGTTGAGTGCTCTTCTCTATAAGCATGCTGAAAGTCTGTTGATAATCTGTTTAGAGAGAAATAGCATTGAAACACAATATTTTACAACAGTTTGCTAAGAGCTGGCAGCAAGCTTATAGGTCTGCTGTTAGAACCAGTAAAGGCTGCTTTACCACTCTTGGGTAGCAGAATTACTTTGGCTTCCTTCCAGCCCTGACAAAGACTTTTCTCTAGGCTCAGATTAAAAATATGACAGATAGGAGTGGCTACATAGTCAGCTACCATCCTCAGTAGCTTTCCATCTAAGTTGTCAATGCCTGGAGGTTTGTCATTATTGATCAATAACAATAATTTTTCCACCTTTCCCACATAACTTTACAAAATTCAAACTTGCAATGCTTTTCTTTCATTATTAGTTTTTTTATGTATGAATTCAATTGCTTACTGTTCGTTGTTGGCATTCCCTGCCTACGTTTGCCCACTTTGCCAATGAAATAATCATAAAAATAATTGCCAACATCAAATGGTTTCGTGATAAATAAGCCATCTGATTCGAAGAAAGATAGAGTTGAATTTGTCTTTCTGCCCATAATTTCATTTAAAGTACTCATTTAAAGTACTCCAAAGGTTTTTTCCATAATTCTTTATATCATTGATATTGGCACAATGAGCCTGTCATAGCGAATGTAAGCAATGTCCCCACGTGCTCTGGCAGCTTTCATGGCTGGGATCAGTTCTTTCCTCTTCTGGCGCACAGCTACTTTGTTGAAGCACCTTTGGCAGTGACTGCAGCCAAAATCCAACAGGGCTGTCATGTTCCTTTTACTGAGGAGTGGCTTCTGTCTGGCCACTCTACCATAAAGGCCTGATTGGTGGAGTGCTGCAGAGATGGTTGACCTTCTGGATGATTCTCCCATCTCCACAGAGGAACTCTGGATCTCTGTCAGAGTGACTATCGGGTTCTTGGTCACCTCCCTGACCAAGGCCTTTCTTCCCTGATTTCTCAGTTTGGCCGGGCAGCCAGCTCTAGGAAGAGTCTTGGTGGTTCAAAACATCTTCCATTTAAGAATGATGGAGGCCACTGTGTTCTTGGGGACCTTCAATGCTGCAGACATTTTTTGGTACCCTTCCTCAGATCTGTGCCTCGAAGCTCTATTCCTTCGACCTCATGGCTTGGTTTTTGCTCTGACATGCACTGTCAACATTGGGAACTTATATAGACAGGTGTGTGCATTTCCAAATCATGTCCAATCAATTGAATTTACCACAGGTGGACTCCAATAAAGTTGTAGAAACAACTCAAGGATGATCAATGGAAACAGGATGCACTTGAGCTCAATTTCGAGTCTCAAAGCAAAGGGTCTGAATAGTTATGTAAATAAGGTATTTCAGTTTTTTATTTTTGAAACATTTGATTAAAAAATCCCGAAACCAGTTTTTGCTTTGTCATTATGGGGTATTGTGTGTAGCTTGATGAGATTTTTTTTTTTAAATCAATTTTAGAATAAGGCTGTAACGTAACAAAATGTGGAAAAAGTGAAGGGGTCTGAATACTTTCCGAATGCACTGTATGTGCCTCCACACAAGAGTATCATTCATTGCACAAGACTTGCAAGGAAAGGACATCTTTATAGAAATTAAACAGGAATGGAAAACAAGGATAGATGTGAAATACACTGTACAAAGATCCTGTGTTTGACTGCTTTGGTGTTTTCCTTTCTCTCTCTTGCAGTTTGAGGGCTGCTGTAAGGCCTATTCTCGCCTGGAGAATCTGAAGACCCACCTGCGATCTCACACCGGGGAAAAACCATATGTGTGTGACCACGAGGGATGCAACAAAGCCTTCTCCAACGCCTCGGACAGAGCCAAGCACCAGAATCGCACACACTCCAACGAGGTGCGCTCACGCGCACACACACACACTTCAATGAGATCCTACTGGGGCAGCCTCCCAAACACCACCCTATCCCCTTCATAGCGCAGTACTTTCAGGGCCCTGGTCTAAAAACAGCGTACTATGCAGGCAATCGGGCACCATTTTGGATGCTGTCAAGCTCCCACACTGCACAGCACTGCAGCTCCATTCTGCCCTGCCAAGACTTCAGACAGACTCACTTATAAAGTCCATTAGATATTCTCTTAGACAGACATGCATAGGATCAATACTCTTCTACCTTTTGTGACTTACCTTAAGGTCCTGGGCCAAAAGATTGTGGCATCAAGAAAATACAAAATGACGTATGCATCTTCAATGGGTTGTCTGCTAGCCTTTTACATATTCAGGCTGAAATGAGATGTGTGGACCTTTTGTCATCACGCACGGTGATTGTTCTTGGACGTCTATACTTGCCTCATTAAACCACGGCTGTGTGTATGTGTTGTGTTCGTTTGTGTGTGTGTGCGTGTGTTCCTAAGTGTGTGTGTGTGTGTATGCAGGCGTGTGTGTGAGTAAATAATGATGTACGGAACTAATGAGCATGGCAGCCCCACAGTGCATTAGTGTGAATCAAGCGTAGGCATCCCTAATGGAGATCCAGACCACCTGCAGATCACCAATACAAAATGAACCCTGGATCTGTTCCAAGCCTCCTACTGGCCTATCCATCAGGAGATAGAGGAGAGAAGTGTAGGGGGAGAGCACAGCATCCCATGGATCCACACACACGCACGCGCACACACACACACACACACACACACACACACCAGTATAACTGTAACTTTATTACTGGAAACCGCATAAATCTTAGTGATATTCTGTGGCTGTAAGCAGAACCAACAAGTCACTGGTCTTGCATACATAATTTATACACTCTAATTGCGTGTTTACAACAACAGCTAGTCACAGCTAATCTGAGTAAGTAGGAGGGGATGGATATTCTAATTCCCAGGCATGTATTTGAATGTTATTAAACAGAATATGAACTGCATGATATTAATCTCACTCTGGATCCTGTGTGGCTCACTTGGTAAGAGTGTGGTGGTAACCACGCCAGGGTTGTTGGTTTGCTTCCCGCTGGGGCCACATTTAAATGTATACACTCACTGTACTGTAAATCGCTTCGCATTAAATACACACTACCGTTCAAAAGTTTGGGTCCATTTAGAAATGTCCTTGTTTTTGAAAGAAAAAAAATTTGACCATTAAAATGACACCAAATTGATCAGAAATACAGTGTAGACATTGTTAATGTTGTAAATGACTATTGTAGCTGGAAATGGCAGATTTTTTAATGGAATATCTACATAGGCGAACAGAGGCCCATTATCAGCAACCATCACTCCTGTGTTCCAATGGCACGTTGTGTTAGATAATCCAAGTTTATTATTTTAAAAGGCTAATTGATCATTAGAAAACCCTTTGCAATTATGTTAGCACAGCTGAAAACTGTTGTGCTGATTAAAGAAGCAGTAAAACTGGCCTTCTTTAGACTAGTTGAGTATCTGGAGCATCAGCATGATGCTGGCCTTCTAGGCAGAGTTCCTCTGTCCAGTGTCTGTTCTTTTTCCCATCTTAATCTTTTCTTTTTATTGACCAGTCTGAGATATGGCTTTTTCTTTGTAAATCTGCATAAGCCAGCATTCCGGGGTCGCCTCTTCACTGTTGACGTTGAGAATGGTGTTTTGCGGGTACTATTTAATAAAGCTGCCAGTTGAGGACCTGTTTATCAAACTAGACACTCTAATGTACTTGTGCACCGGGGCCTCCCACTCCTCTTTCTATTCTGGTTTGAGACCGTTTGCGCTGTTCTGTGAAGGGAGTAGTACACAGCGTTGTACCAGATCTTCAGCTTCTTGGCAATTTCGCATAGAATAGCCTTCATTTCTCAAAACAAGAATAGACTGACGAGTTTCAGAAGAAAGTTTTTTGTTTCTGGCCTGTAATTGAACCCACAAATGCTGATGCTCCAGATACTGAACTATTCTAAAGAAGGCCGGTTTTATTGCTTCTTTAATCAGGACAACAGTTTTCAGCTGTGCTAACATAATTGCAAAAGGGGTTATCAATTATCCTTTTAAAATTATAAACTTGGATTAGCTAGCACAACGTGCCACTGGAACACAGGAGTGATGGTTGCTGATAATGGGCCTCTGCGAAAAGAATCTGCCATTTCCAGCAACAATAGTCATTTACAACATTAACAATGTCTATACTGTATTTCTGATCCATTTGATGTTATTTTAAATGGACAAAAAAATCTGCTTTTCTTTTATCTCTCGGCGTATAACCTTTCTAAATAAAGATGAAATAAATACACTTGTATCCACAGAAACCCTACGTGTGTAAAGTCCCCGGCTGTACGAAGCGCTACACGGACCCCAGCTCTCTCAGGAAGCACGTGAAGACAGTCCACGGACCAGAGGCCCACGTCACCAAGAAACAGCGCAGCGACCTGCCGCCCAGCAGACCCGTGCCACCCAAAGAGAATGGAGAGAACGAGACAGGCCGGGGCACGGAGGAGAAGATGGACAGCACCTCGAGAGGCATGGAGGACTACCTGCAGGTCAAGTCTATCAAGACGGAGAAGTCTGTGGTAAGAGATCATCTGGTGAAAGAGAGATAATTTGGAGTAGAAGTGGAAATATAATTCAGCAAACACAGACCGTTTTTAGGTTACCGTACTGTTATGTGTGCCCTCCCAATCTATGGTTTAGCCACTTTATAGATTTGTGCAATCAGATAAGGGGTGGCAGGTAGCCTAGTGGTTAGAGCATTGGGCCAGTAACCGAAAGGTTGCTAGATCGAATCCCTGAGTGGACAAGGTAAAAATCTGTCGTTCTGCCCCTGAACAAGGCAGTTAACCCACTGTTCCTGGGCTGTCATTGTAAATAAGAATTTGTTCTTAACTGACTTGCCTGGTTAAATACAAATAATGCCCTTCTACTTTCTCACTCAGAGCCCCTACTAACAATGGCATGCAAATCTTACCTAACAAAATTTTCTCCTTCCTATCTAACACTCTCTGCACGTTTCCTTTCCACTTTCCTTAAGGACAGACCTTACTAAGGTGAGCACAGCTTCAGTTTGAGCTTCAGTCTTTCATAATATCTCCCTTCATTTCATCATCATGTTCTGCTGCTGTATAACAAGCCATAGCCAGTAAGGAACACAGTCCAAACATGTATATAATAGTTATTACAGAATTTGAAGTCCTCATACTGTACACCATAAAGAAGGACTGGGGAGCCCCACAACCCAGAGAGCCACAGATTCATAGCCCCGTGTGCTGGCCTAGCATGTACTCAAGCATCCTTTCATCTCCCCCATTTCTAATTCACAGACAGTCTAAAGAGTGCTGTAATCTGTAGCCACCCCAACCAACACTCGTTATTTACAATTAAAGTTGTGGAGAAAAGAACTTGCATGATTCACTGTACATCTCCTTATGTTGTTCTGTTATCACTGTTCTACTTCCTCTTCGTTAGATGGCGATCCCTTTCCTTTTTAGATATAAACATGTTGTTTCTCTCTGCCTCTCTCTCTAGATGTATCAGTCCAGCCCTGGTGGTCAGTCGTCATGTAGCAGCGAGCCGTCGCCACTTGGCAGTTCCACCAACCATGACAGTGGAGTAGAGATGGCCCTCCACAGCGGCGGGGGCAGCATGGGGGACCTGACTGGACTGGACGACCCCTCGGGGCCCCTCATGGACTCCTCCTTCTCTGGCCTCTCATCTGGGACAGCAGGGGTCGGGGTGGGCCTCCACCTACGTCAACACCTAGGCCTCAGCCACATCCACGGACTAGAACACCTGAAGAAGGAGAAACTGAAGACGGCGAGGGACTCCTGCCAGTGGGCCAATCATCATCCAGCTCCTCCAGTCCAGAACACCAAGCTACCGCCCATACCAGCAAGCGGTGAGTAAACATAAAAAGAAAGAAGTAACCAGTGTTTTCATAATTATCCTTTTTGAGTATTCAGTACATTCAGAAATCTATTCAGGCTACATTCCTCCTGTGTGAAATCAATTCTTCTTCGCTTCAGGGTCCCTTTTGGAGAGTGGAAATATGTGTGGCGGGCCTGGATCGTTCAGCCTCAGTGAGCTGTGTTCCAGTAAGGTGACTGTCCTGAACCAGCTGGACAATCTGATGGAGCGCAGGGACAGCGCCACCAGCACCGTCTCCTCTGCCTACATCAGCCGCCGCTCCTCTGGCATCTCCCCCTGCTACTCCAGCCGCCGCTCCAGCGACGCCTCCGCGTTCAGTGGCCACCGCCACCACAACATCAGCTCCACCGGCTCCTACGACCCCATCTCTGCAGACCTGTCCCGCCGCTCCAGCGACGCCAGCCAGTGTGGGGGTGGTGGAGGAGGGGGACGGCTGCCCAGTCACCTCAGCCTCACCCCCGCCCAGCACTACCACCTCAAGGCGAAATATGCGGCGGCTACAGGCGGAGCCCCACCCACACCTTTACCCAACATGGAGAGGATGAGTTTCAAGACCTGCTTGGCCCTCTACAGGGACGCTTCCCAGGGAGACTCGTCGTCTTGTTACTCCTCCTTCGACCCCGTTGTCCCCAGTGGGGTTCCCAGGCGCTGCAGCGGCGATATGGGAAACTATAACGGCCGCAGCATGATGCCCCACGAAGCTCCGTCCAACATTCCCCGTCGGGCTAGCGACCCCGTCCCCCGGCGGCCGTCCCTGGACCCGCTGTCCCATCAGCCTCAGGTGCAGCGCTACAACAGCACGGGCAACATGCAGAACCTCCACCCACATGCCTCCCTGCCGAACCAGGCCCTGTCTGCAGCCGAGCGGCGCCACCTGGTGCTCCAGAGCCACCAGCCGCGCTCCGACGACAGCCTGCAGCGATACCCCTACTGCCCCCGGCCGCCCAGCATCTCTGAGAACGTGGCCATGGAGACCATGGCCGGCGATATGAGCGGTAGACGCAACAGCAGTGAGGAGGAGATGATGGTACTTCCGGATGAAGTCGTTCACTACATCACCGCTCAGGGCGGAGCTGGTGAGTCAGACTGTGCCAACGGGTACAACCGACAAGCACAATGCGGTTTCCATGGAAACACAATAAACCCTAACCCCCAGCAACAACAGCAGTTTTACCACCAGGGAAGGATGGCTGTGGTGGACACCAATATGAGTATGAACCCTTCGTCTGCACCACAAACCAAGCGCCTCTCCTGTGCCCTAAGCCCAGGCCATCCGAAGCAGTCTTTCCCCTCCTCACTCAGTAAGACGAGCACCATGCCGGTACAGTGGAATGAGGTCAGCTCAGGGACTGTGGAAGCTCTTCACAACCCAACCCAACATCTGCCGTTCGGTCGAAGCAACTCAAACCTCGCCATGGTCCAACAGAAACAGAACTTTGTCTCGTTCCAGAAGCAGAATCTTAACTCCAACCAACACATTGCACAGATTAACCACAACCTGGCTCATGCAGCCCAGCAGGGGAGATACATACAGCAGCAGAAGACAGACTCCAGGCTGGGCTGTGTACAGCAACAGAGCCTACAGCAACAGCAGCCCGCTAATGCTAACCTCAATGAACGAGTGAGACTCGATTACGGGTTTAACCAGGGTCTCGGTCCTATTGATGCTAACGCTAACCAGCGGTCCTCCTGTAGTAGTATGGCAGTTGGTGGCACAGTGCACAGTGTAGACACGCAGAACAGCCGACTGAGGACGCAGCCAGGGGGGAGTCAATCGTCTCAAGTCACATTTAAGGATAGCGGTGTGAATTCTTCGCGGATGATCTCACATCAACAGAAATATAATATAGCGTCCCAGGTTCAGCATCCTATACAGAATGGAGGTCAAATACTCATCCAGCCAAGACCGCCCACAGAACATAAGTCTCTAAGCAGACAGCATTCAGGGTCAATGACAATCCAGCGACAAAACTCAATTGGCAATCACTGCAGCAATGGCAACAACACAGACAACAATGTTATGTTCTACACAGGACAGATACACGTGTTTGGGCCAAACGGGAACGTCAACATGCAGATGATGACATCACCAGTAGTGGATGTTCTTCAATGTCCCTCAGACAGCACTGAGACCTCCATGACCTCACCGGGAGTAAACAACCAGGTCTCCAGTACGGTGGACTCGTCCAATGGGACAGGGGCAGAAGATCCCCAGATTGACTTTGACACCATGCTGGATGACGGGGACCACTCCAGCCTGATGTCAGGCACCATCAGCCCCAGTATCCTCCAGAGTCTGTCCCAGACCTCCTCCAGACTCACCACCCCCCGGAACTCTGTCACCCTGCCCTCCCTGCCCCTCCCTGCAGGGGGCAGCAACATGGCCATCGGCGATATGAGCTCCCTGCTCACCGCGCTTGCAGAAGAGAACAAGTTCCTCAGCATGATGTCATAAGGATGATCCCAAATACGCTGAAGGCAGACACAGGTAAAGCACACGGTACCTACCTTGGTGTATTTGGCCCAGGACGTGTGTTAAAAGAAGTGACCTATTGTAACCCAAGCTCTAAGAACGATGGTTTATCTGCCACCAAGAGTTTAAACTGGCTGTGTGAATGACACGAGGGGAACCTACTAGTTAACATTGTTGCAGAGGTCCTCCTGACCATGTGATTGAACACTAAGCACCTCATTGGAGAACTTTGACGACCACCAGAGACTAAGGAACCCATGAGATTCTGAAGACTTCATGCTGAAACACCACTATGTTTGTGCTACTTATTGTATTATCCTGTACAGTATCATTATGGAGCTAATATGGCGATTTCATATCTATTGAGAAGCCATATTTTGCCTTAGATGAGTAAGTAAGTACAATGTAATCCACAGCACAATTCTGTTAATGTTGTACATGAGATAGTGTACAGTTCTGCAGTAAAACAAGTTTACCAAGTGCCTGGCTATGCCGCAGAATATGCAAGACACGCATATGACACAGATCGCATTGAAGTGCAACCAGATACCGATTTTGGGATTTTTCTATCATTTAGTTATTTAAAGACACACATATATGTAAATTGTGTAAATGACTTGATCTAAAAAAAAAAACGATTTGATTCTTTCTCTCAGATCTTATCTGAAACTCATTCATCTGTGCAGATTAGATGTTTTCTTCTTCTGTCAGTGAAGTTGCAGCAACAAAAGAATCTGGGAGAAAAATGATTCAATCATTCAATAGAGTCTATTTAGTCATGTCAGGTCTACTTCCACACAGTGTCTTCGATATGAGCCGTCGTCTTATTTGTCTGCCGCGTTGAGTTGGACTATTGAGATGAACAGTGACGTCTCAGTGTCGGGGACAAGTTGAGGCTGGAATTAAGCAACCATTTCTGAAGAATATGCAAATGCTTGATATGATACATATTCTGGGGGTGACAACGTTGCTATTAACTCTTGGTGATGAATTAGGAAAAATCTAAAAAGGGGAAGAGAATCCTCCTTTTCGGTGTCAAATGACTTTTTCTCCAGTGCAGCCCTTGATGATGACGAGGATTCTAAGATATCATAGTGTATTAGGAATCTACGTTTTTTTTTTTACACTGCCATGCAACTCTGTTGTGTTGGATATGTATATATCTTTTGTACATTTTTATGAAATACAATATTGTTTTTTTTTTGTTTTTTTCTACTTAATTGCTGTCTGGTGAGTTATTTCAAACCATGGGTGTTTTTTCTCATGGAATATGACATGTTTGAAATTAGGTTGCGTTGTTTTAGGTCTCCAATATACAATACCAGGCCGATTTGAATTCAATTGGCCTATAAAATTCATATATAAAGAAAAGTCCCATGTACAGAAATCTCCCCCACAATATAAATGGTACGTTGTTATATTTCCCACTCCTTGGTTCAAAACGGAACATAGAGACAGTAGACAATAGACAGTAGCCAGTACATCAGAGAGTTGAACTGTTCTTTGAAAACCTCTCCTTTAATCTTAGAAGTATATGAGTGTTGATTGCTTAAATAATTCAGGAGGAAAACTTTCTTCTTTTGAAGCCACACAAGTTCTCTCTCTCTCTCCTTTGCTGCCAACAAAGCATTTTTCCTCCCACATTGAATCCTATCATATCAGACATTTCTAAGACTATCTTTCAAGGTAATTATGGAGGCTTTGAAATAGGTTCTTCTGACCCCGTCTTGCCCCCCCCCCCCCGCTTGTAATGTTGGCCTGGACACAATGCTAGTTTCACTCCAGAAGCTGATGAGAAAGGGCACACTTGTAAAACCACAAAGTGCATACAGAGCAGTTGCTAACGTTAACCTGTGTGTCGTCCAACAGGGACAGATTGGCCCAAAGGAAATGGCTGTTGAAACCACATAAAACACACACACCAGTTAGAGAGAGAGAGTGAGAGAGGGAGTGAGTGAGAGAAAGAGAGAGAGAGAGAGAGAGAGAGGTCCAGGGAGGGACAAAGCGTCAAGCAAGAGTGTTAGCGCTGAGGAACAAATGATTTTATTCTGACAGCTAATTCAGCCGAGAATACGTTTGATCTGAGGTTTTTGAGAGCTTTTGCCACTGGAATTCCTTATTCTCTCAGAGAATTGAAAGAGAGAAAATAGCCCGAGGATATGAAATCGTATCAGTAAAGGGGTTAGTGAGACTCAAGTCATAAATTAGCAACATCTCAATTTATTGGCACTGTAGATCCAATAGGGTGATAATAGGCAGATGTACTGACTTGTGTAGCATGTATAGACTACAAACACATTAGGCAGACATTGAGGGGGTTCTTAAAAAATCTGGAAATGTTTTAAAAGAACCCAGGTTTATTACAGGAGGCACCAGCCTTAACCTCAACCTTATCAACCCTAACCCTAGCTTCATGTCCACATCTCGGTTCAACCCTAACCCTAGCTCCATGTCCACATCTCAGTTCAACCCTAACCCTAGCTTCATGTCCACATCTCGGTTCAACCCTAACCCTAGCTTCATGTCCACATCTTGGTTCAATCCTAACCCTAGCTCCATGTCCACATCTCGGTTCAACCCTAACCCTAGCTCCATGTCCACATCTCGGTTCAACCCTAACCCTAGCTCCATGTCCATATCTCGGTTCAACCCTAACCCTAGCTTCATGTCCACATCTTGGTTCAATCCTAACCCTAGCTCCATGTCCACATCTCGGTTCAACCCTAACCCTAGCTTCATGTCCACATCTCGGTTCAACCCTAACCCTAGCTTCATGTCCACATCTCGGTTCAACCCTAACCCTAGCTTCATGTCCACATCCCGGTTCAACCCTAATCCTAGCTTCATGTCCACATCCAGGTTCAACCCTAACCCTAGCTTCATGTCCACATCAAGGTTCAACCCTAACCCTAGCTCCATGTCCACATCTCAGTTCAACCCTAACCCTAGCTTCATGTCCACATCCCGGTTCAACCCTAACCCTAGCTTCATGTCCACATCCAGGTTCAACCTTAACCTTAGCTTCATGTCCACATCCTGGTTCAACCCTTACCCTTGCCTGAATCATAACCCCCCTAACCCTTACCTTAACCTTAGCTTCATGTCCACATCCTGGTTCAACCCTTACCCTTGCCTGAATCACAACCCCCCTAACCCTAACACTAGCTCCATGTCCACAAGTACCAGTTCTGTTCTCAGAAACAGAAACAGTAACCAACGGTTCAGTAAATCCACAGCTTACACCTGATATTTTTAGCGGAAGTCATTTTCAACCCTTTGTCATCACAGGGCCCTCAAAGGAAAGCATGCCCCTCTAAACCCTGCAGTAAAGCAGACATGTCTGTTGTGAATTAAAAGGGCTTTCGAGGTATGCATTTTACAGCATGTCCTGCATTCTTCAGTCCCCAAGGGGAGAGGAATGTGATTTACAGGGTCTCTGTATGAGTGACAAGGTATTCAGGACACACACACACACACGACTCTACAGCTGCCCACAGACATCAGCCACAGACAGTCTGGCACACGGCACAGCGGGGGGGGGGGGGCGGCAGCTGCATGTCGACAAACACTGGCACTGGTCTGGACTGGTCTGGACTGGTCTCCATCGCTGCTGACCACTGGCCCAGGAACAACTCAAATGATACATTGGCAACATCCACAGGCTGATGAAAGGCTGAGATACACCATCTCCATCCAGTCAAACCTGTGGGACATGGGACTAGTGCTGGAGCAGTGTACTGAGCCACAGGCCCATAAGAGGACCACAGTACTAATGATGTTCTAATATAACACTGCTGTCCTCTGGAACAGGCCCTTCACTGATTGGATGAGCAATGAGAGCAGGGCAAAGAGCTGCAAGTGCCATGCTGTAAAATCAATCAATTGGCCAAGCAGGCAGATCCAGGCTGGCTGGTTTACAGGGAGCAGGCAGGCAGGCCCCCCTAATTACCACACAGGGTTAAGTCCTTACATCGCTCAGCATGAGGTCTAAAACAACCACCTTTGGGTCATTGATTAGAACAACAATTGCATAAGATTATTCAACCAAATTAAACATTGCAAAAGATTATGTACAGTATGTAATGATTTGTCAATTTAACCTCAGTAAAATGGTGCTGTGACAGTTCCCTAAACCATCCCTGCCTGATAAAAATTCTGAACACCTAGTTTGTCTTCTGCAGCACCCCAGACCTTCATCAGAGAAGGCTTTCATCCTGTGTCCCCTAGTCAGAACATCACCATCCACGATGGTGCATCAGATCAGCCTCAACACACACACACGCACACACACACTTCCCCCTGCGGAGGGGCCTACACATGTCTGTTAGTGATCTGCCGGAGATCTGAGGGTCTCTCCGTTCTCACCAGCCCCCGTGAGAGCTTCCAAGAGGGGCAGCCAGCCCCCCCCCCCCCCCCCCCCTCCGCTCCACTCTGCTGGTGCTTGCTCTCAGTTAACTTCCAGAGTGAAGAGCATTTGCTGCATGAGACACACCCGGGCCAACACACTTGAAGTGCCTCTCCTACATCTCCTGGATGTTGTTAATTAGATATAGCACAATACCAAAGCGCTCCTCTCCGAAAGTGGTGTCAGGGGCTTCTGTCAGAGAGAGAGAGAGAGAGAGAGAGAGAGAGAGAGAGCGAGAGAGAGAGAGAGAGAGAGAGAGAGAGAGAGAGAGAGAGAGAGCAAGCAGCCACAAAGTTGTCAGCACACGCACTCCCAATGAGGGGGGGAGGGGAGGAGATGATGGTTTTCCCTGCATTTTGGATGTAGCAGTGCCTGGGCTGGTCCTTATTTTTATTGTTTGAAATGGGATTGTCCCATGCCTGCTTAGTTGGAACAGCACATTTTATACATGGGCAGCCAGTCTACCCGACGACAGTGTTGCTCACTGTTTGACTGGCCGCATGGGGACTCAAATTGATTCATAAATGAACGTTGTCTTTCAGTGGCAAAGAGGCCCGGCTAGAATTCAGAGAAATGTGCATGATATTATTTTAATAAAAATGAATGACCTATCAGGGATTTTTGTGCATGATCCATTAAGGATGG
The DNA here is from genome assembly GCF_002021735.2 of Oncorhynchus kisutch. Classification (NCBI taxonomy): domain Eukaryota; kingdom Metazoa; phylum Chordata; class Actinopteri; order Salmoniformes; family Salmonidae; genus Oncorhynchus; species Oncorhynchus kisutch. The sequence continues at coordinate 40,728,150 of NC_034189.2, forward strand.
CATCACAAGCAGGAACTAGGGCTGCGGGGCTATTTGTGGGGAAGATTCGGCCTTGTTAGCATGTAATATGTAATAATATGTGTGATAATGCACGGCTGGGGCTTTAATGGTGTAATGTAGTGTTTTATAAGCAGCACAAGGGAGTGTAAGGGGGGGGGGGGGGGGGGTTAGAGGACATGCAGTCTCCTTCACCATCTCATTTGTGACAAAGTAGATTTGACTGACAGGGTGGATCCGGTGCTCATTGGACCAGCAACATTTCAATCATTCACTTAATCAGAATTTTCCATCGGTCAGAGACACCATTCAACCCAGCAACTAGCTTTGGCTTTAAGTGTCACCACGTCTCCTTGATATCCCTGGTCATTATATGATCTCAATGATGGTTAAACAACCACATTACAGGAATAGTCAATACAGCACATGAATATACAGTTGAAGTCGGAAGTTTACATACACCTTAGCCAAATACATTTAAACTCAGTATTTCACAATTCCTGACATTTAATCCTAGTAAAAAGTCACTGTCTTAGGTCAGTTAGGATCACCACTTTATTTTAAGATTGTGAAATGTCAGAATAATAGTAGAGATAATTATTTATTTCAGCTTTTATTTCTTTCATCACATTCCCAGTGGGTCAATTATTATTTGGTAGCATTGCTTTAAATTGTTTAACTTGGGTTTAACATTTCGGGTAGCCTTCTACAAGCTTCCCACAATAAGTTGGGTGAATTTTGGTCCATTCCTCCTTACAGAGCTGGTGTAACTGAGTCAAGTTTGTAAGCCTCCTTGCTCGCACAAGCTTTTTCAGTTCTGCCCACAAATTGTCTATAGAATTGAGGTCAGGGCTTTGTGATGGCCACTCCAATACTTTGACTTTGTCCTTAAGCCATTTTGCCACAACTTTGGAAGTATGCTTGGGGTCATTGTCCATTTGGACAACTTCCTGACTGATGTCTTGAGATGTTGCTTCAATATATCCACATAATTTTCAATCCTCATGATGCCATCTATTTTGGATAGTGCACCAGTCCCTCCTGCAGCAAAGCACCCCCACAACATGATGCTGCCACACCCGTGCTTCACGGTTGGTATGGTGTTCTTTGGCTTGCAAGCCTCCCCCTTTTGTCTCCAAATGTAACGATGGTCATTAAGACCAAATAGTTCTATTTTTGTTTCATCCGACCAGAGGACATTCCTCCAAAAAGTACGATCTTTGTCCCCATGTTCAGTTGCAAACCGTAGTCTGTATTTTTTTATGGTGGTTTTGGAGCAGTGGCTTCTTCCTTGCTGAGCTGCCTTTCAGGTTATGTCGATATAGGACTCGTTTTACTGTGGATATCGATGCTTTTGTACCTGTTTCCTCCAGCATCTTCACAAGGTCCTTTGCTGTTGTTCTGGGATTGATTTGCACTTTTCACATTAAAGTACGTTCATCTCTAGGAGACAGAACGTGTCTCCTTCCTGAGCGGTATGACGGCTGCGTGGTACCATGGTGTTTATACTTCCGTGCAATTGTTTGTAAATTGCTCCCAAGGATGAACCAGACTTGTGGAGGTCCACAATTTTTTTCAGAGGTCTTAGCTAATTTCTTTTGATTTTCCCATGATGTCAAGCAAAGAGGCACTGAGTTTGAAGGTAGGCCTTGAAATACATCCACAGGTACACCTCCAATTGACTCAAATTATGTCAATTAGCCTATCAGAAGCTTCTAAAGCCATGATAATTTTCTGGAATTTTCCAAACTGTTTAAAGGCACAGTCAACTTAGTGTATGTAAACTTTTGACCCACTGGATTTGTGATACAGTGAATTATAAGTGAAATAATCTGTCTGTAAACAATTGTTGGAAAAATGACTTATGTCATGCACAAAATAGATGTCCTAACCGACTTGCCAAAACTATAATTTGTTAACAAGAAATTTGTGGAGTGGTTGAAAAATGAGTTTTAATGACTCCAACCTAAGTGTATGTAAACATCTGACCTCAACTGTATATTTTAGTGACAAGTGCTATTGACAACTACACAGTTAATGTTCTACCTAACAGCGCAGTAATCAATATAACAAATGTATAACTAATTAAATATATATATATATATACAATAAAAAAACATGAGAAATAAGATATTAAATAGGAAGCTATGGTGGTGCAATGTAAAGTGAGCGCTGTCTCGGAGTCAAACCCAAGATGCAAGTTTTTTTAGAGCAGGGTTCCCCAACTGGCCCCCATGTTCTCTGAGCAATACAAAAAAAAGTTTATATTTTTTATTGTTGGGCATAAGACTGTCAAAACACCAGCAAATCCACTCCAAGTGATTTCAATATTGGAAATATGTTCCAAAGTATTCCCAAGCATAATAGAGACATACATGTATGTGCTCATAAACAAATGTAAGCAAGGTTTTAAATGATTATGTTTTAGTCAAATAGGACATCTGTTTGGGCTTCTTACGGTCAATTTGCAGTCCACAAATGATTGAAAATTTTGTTCTGGCCCCCTGACCCTCCCCTCAATAAAATAATTGTCCCGAGGCTGAATCTAGTTGATGATCCATGTTTTAGACCGTCCAAAGAGAGAGAAACATCTCATTGAATAGTATTCTCCTGCGGCACTGAGGTGAGCGGTGCAGCAACCTGGGAGTCATAAACCCTTCTGAGGTTGATTTATAAGGAGTATTAATAATACATGAATAACTCATGGTGATGTCCTACTGACTTCCTGACTTCTGATCCGCTCATTACAATAGGACCACCACACAGCCAATAGGAGAAGGGCTAGGAAGAGCAGGATGTCAAGGGCCATGTCTCTATACCTGGTGAATATTAACAATGCTTCCTGCATAATCTACTTCTGCTGAAAGGTTACAGAGTGGAGTGGGAAAGAAAGACACCCACTGGCTAAGTTAGTGAGGGAGAGGGAGTCACTCACTTCAAAAGCTGGTGTCTTACTCATGATAAAGTGTTATAAAATGGCCAAGTTAACGATTTAAATAGCTGCAAACTTGTAAACTCAGCAAAAAAAGAAGCGTCCTCTCACTATCAACTGCGTTTATTTTCAGCAAACTTAACATGTGTAAATATTTGTATGAACATAACAAGATTCAACAACTGAGGCAGAATCTGAACAAGTTCCACAGACATGTGACTAACAGAAATTGAATAATGTGTCCCTGAACAAAGGGGGGGTCAAAATCAAAAATAACAGTCAGTATCTGGTGTGGCCACCAGCTGCATTAAGTACTGCAGTGCATCTCCTCCTCATGGACTGCACCAGATTTGCCAGTTCTTGCTGTGGGATGTTACCCCACTCTTCCACCAAGGCACCTGCAAGTTCCCAGACATTTCTGAGGGGAATGGCCCTCACCCTCCGATGCAACAGGACCCAGACGTGCTCAATGGGATTGAGATCCGGGCTCTTCGCTGGCCATGGCAGAACACTGACATTCCTGTCTTTCAGGAAATCACGCACAGAACGAGCAGTATGGCTGGTGACATTGTCATGCTGGAGGGTCATGTCAGTATGAGCCTGCAGGAAGAGTACCACATGAAGGAGGAGGATGTCGTCCCTGTAATGCACAGCTTTGAGATTGCATGCAATGACAACAAGCTCAGTCCGATGATGCTATGACACACCGCCCCAGACCATGACGGACCCTCCACCTCCAAATCGATCCCGCTCCACAGTACTGCCCTCGGTGTAACGCTCAATCCTTTGACGATAAAGGCGAATCCAACCATCACCCCTGGTGAGACAAAACCGCTACTCGTCAGTGAAGGGCACGTTTTGCCAGTCCTGTCTGGTCCAGCGATGGTGGGTTTGTGCCCATAGGCGACGTTGTTGCCGGTGATGTCTGGTGAGGACCTGCCTTACAACAGGCCTACAGGCCTACAGTCTGAGCACTGATGGAGTGATTGTGCATTCCTGGTGTAACTTGGGCAGTTGTTGTTGCCATCTTGTACCTGTCCCGCAGGTGTGATGTTCAGATGTACCGATCCTGTGCAGGTGTTGTTACACGTGATCTGCCATTGCGAGGACGATCAGCTGTCCATCCTGTCTCCCTGTAGCGCTGTCTTAGGTGTCTCACAGCATGGACATTGCAATTTATTGCCCTGGCCACATCTGCAGTCCTCATGCCTCCTTGCAGCATGCCTAAGGCACGTTCACACAGATGAGCAGGGACCCTGGGCATCTTTCTTTTGGTGTTTTACAGAGTCAGTAGAAAGGCCTCTTTAGTGTCCTAAGTTTTCCTAACTGTGAACTTAATTGCCTACCTGTAAGCTGTTAGTGTCTTACCGACCGTTCCACAGGTGCATGTTCATTAGTTGTTTATAATTCATTGAACAAGCATGGGAAACAGTGTTTAAGCCCTTTACAATGAAGATCTGTGAAGTTATTTGGATTTTTACGAATTATCTTTGAAAGACAGGGACCTGAAAAAGGGCCATTTCTTTTTTTTGCTAAGTTTATGTTATATGTGTTTGAATGTGTGCGTCTACCAATTCTGTACGGCCATGTGTGTGTGTGTGTGTGTGTGAGTTTGAACTTACTTGTACTGCGAGCACCTCTGTCACGCAGTCATGCGGTAAAGCTTTGTGGGGAATGTCAAATCAGATGGCGTGGTTTAAAGTTGAAAGATTTACTGAAAATGGATTCCAGATGCAGGCTCAAAAACACCAAGTCCCAGTTGTGATGCTCTGAGCCGCTCAGCAGAACTCTGGTGGCAGACAGCCCCTATCCAAGCAGACGCTGAGCAGTAGGCACCCTCTGCTTACCAGCCCTGCGCCCCAATAAAAGTTCATTTCTCCTGCAGCGTGTACTTGTTAACCTCACTTCATGGATTTGATAGAAAATGACTGATGGAAGAAATAGGCTTTTAAAATTGTGGCGAGTAGTTCACGAATGCAAGAAAGGACGGGTTATTAGAGGGAAAGATTGTCTTTGCGCTAAGCAGAGGCCCATCAGTGCCCATTATGGTCCCACATCAACTGCCCAAAAACATGCTCGTTCACCTGGGACCCACCTATTTACACAACAGTCAAGAAGGAGTCTCTCTGCTCTGCAGCTTAAATGCAGCGGTTTTGGGGGAACTTATTCATCATAAATCCTAGACAATAGGGGCGGGGAGAAAGTGTTAAAGGATGCAGGGCGCGTCAAGTGAAGTTGTTGTCCGTGTTAATCACTTGATGGAAATGAGGACATACAATGGGAAGGAAATAAGTACTTCAGTTCTGAACATTTTTTCTTCTAAATCAAATGTGGTAGAATACGATAACACACTTTTCCAACAAAAGCAGTGTTGGGTTTAATTTTGTTGAAGAAAAAACATTAGAGCAAATTTTTACAAAATATTACATCACAAATATTACATCACAAATATTACATCACAAATATTACATCACAAATATTACAGCACAAATATTACATCACAAATATTACAGCACAAATATTACATCACAAATATTACAGCACAAATATTACATCACAAATATTACAGCACAAATATTACATCACAAATATTACAGCACAAATATTACATCACAAATATTACATCACAAATATTACAGCACAAATATTACAGCACAATTGAAAATAATGTATATCGCTATAATCCCGGATATGTATCCTAGTATTTCAAAAAAAGTTGAGAAGGCTTATCCAATCGGTTGCGAGGCCATCAGTGTCATTAACTAATATAACATACATATTCATGATGTGTTGCTATGCAAAATAGCAGCTGTCTTTCAATAGCCTACCATCTGTTTAAGGGACTGTAATATTAACTGTTTAGTAAAGAAATACCACACAATAAGGCGTTTGGAAAACAATTGTGATGCTCATTACCTTGAAAGTTTATACACAAAAATAGGTATTAGTGGTATTTTGATGCGTAGTCATTTGTTGATGTGGATGACGGAATGTCCCCTTTAGTATTCGTTCAAAAAGGAGAGGAGAGGATGAGGGGGCAGTGAGGTTAACCTGAAGCCAGGCTATGTTTTTTTTAATGAGTGCTTCCTGAAGCCCCAGAGAGGGGAGACCTGGAGGTCCTGTGAACAGCAAGGTGGCATTTCTGACCTCCCTCTGCTGCCGCCACTACCCTGGCTTCCTGACTCTCGCAGACCCCGCTATCTGCAGAGTTTTAACACGCTCCATCCATCCCTCCCTTCCACCTCTCCCTCGCTGTGTCAGCCTTGAACTTTCCTGAAATGCTACTAAGGGCCTGGATATTAGAGTCCAACAGCTGATCACTACTGAGCATCACTGCAGTGGGACTGGGATAGAGATGCTCGAGGTGCTTTGACAGTGGTCCTACTCTCCCTCCCTCTCTCGCCCTGCACTACCCAGGATGTCAAGTCATGCCTCATGCCGGAGATGTTTTCCCACCTAAAATTATGAACACCTTTCAAGTGCTAAAAGCAGAGGTTTTGCTGTTACTGTCAGGTTCACCATTCAACTAAAAGGGTATCCAGTGTTTTACCACTCTCTCATGGACAGACTAACGGTGGATGGTGATGTTTATAGGGCCAGGATGGTGGTAGTGTTGTATCACTAGCAGGGGAGACGAGGGCTAATGCCCTTGATGGCGTGATTGTCCCTGGACTGTGATGAGCAAGGACACAGTAGTAACAAGGCCCGGCGATGGAACTAATTCAATGAGCAGGACTGATACAAAATCAGTTGAACTTTAATTTAATTTGAGATACTTTCAATCAAGACAGAGGATTTCACTTCTGTGTACTTGGGCACCGATTGCATGTATTTGTTTGAATGTGTCTTACTTTTTTCATGAACAAATCTATACTGAAAGGGATGTTTCATAAGGCCTCAATAAAATAACTTCTATATAACCTACAATTTGCCATACAGTATAAGTCTGTAGCAGTACATTGGTTTCTACATCTAGTGCTGGCTTGAGAAGGTGAAGTAACAAAGGTTTGACTGGGAATGCAGTTGAGACACAGAATATCTTAACCATGAAGCTGTCAAGACAACCTCTCCCAGAACATACCCACTTACCCCATAACGGCGCAACGGAGCAAACCTCCCCAAAACACTGAAGCGTTCACTCAGAGAGCAAAGACCCACACAAGAACCATCCCTCTTTGATCTGCATGGCACACAAGGTCAACAATGTAACGGTGGTTTGGTTCAAACATAAATAATATATTTCTACATCTTCACAAAGAAAAGCTGGTTTGAAGATTGCATTCCGTTGCGGTCTGAGAAGACAGGTTCTCCTGAAGGGAAGTTCATCACAAGCCAGAATTTTAAAACAAAAATGTACTGTAGTTAAGGCCCAAAATAACAAAGGAGCCCTGTGTTGGCTACATTGGGTGAAAGTACATGTCCCTGTCGACGATGGGTCTCCAGTGGCAAAGACTATACTGTTTAAAGTAGAGTTTAAACTATTGTAGCCATTGAAAATAGATACAGTTTGTCTCCATGAAAATGATCTTATTTCTGAAAAGGATTTAACAGTGACTAAGCTACTGATATCATGGATTTACAGACTGATGCAATAACTCCACAGTAACACATGCTAATGGTTTTCCTAGTGAGAAAATAATTCACGCCTGCCAAAATCTATCAAGTAAAAAGGCTCCAAATCATTATTATTTTCCTATTTTTTTTAAGAAGAAAACCTGCAGTCATTCTCAGTTTATAAATCACTGTGGCGATTAACACGCCTTTTCAATAAGCAGGAAAATGCAACATCATTTTCCACAGCAATTAGACAGCCTGATGTAAAGTAACTTGGCTGAGGCACCAGGCATGTTGTATGGCTCCTTCTAGCCTTGTTGGAAGGACTTAACAGGGCTACAGCGGCTGAGCAGCGTATGCTTTGGCTGGGAAAGCAGGACTGGATTTGGGCAAGAGGACATGGTGATGCAATGCTGCCACAGAGAGCGAGCTGGCCTCCTCTCCCCCTCTCCTCTCCGTTCCTCTCTTAACCCCTTACCCTTATCCTCTTCTCTGCTCTCCTGTCCTCTCATCACATCGCCTCTCTCGCTAAAGAAAACCCACTCCCTTTTTCTTCTGTCTGATTACCAGCACAGTAATAACCTCACATAAAGCCTCTGCAGACAGACATCTGCAGACAGACAACATTCGCTCTCTCCACCCCTCACCCCTCGTTCCTCGTCCGGACTGCCCGGCATTAGAACCCAGATATGCAAAGCAGCCAGAGCCCGATGCCTGTCACCGGCTAATCACCACAACGATGATAGATGATGTTTATTTTGTGATGATGAAACGCAGCCCCCCGACTGATGATAATTGTAATAAAAAGGACAGATCAAGCCTCTAAAGTTAAATAATCAGGCAATAATTTGCATTAATGTATGGTTGGGGTGTTGGGGGGCCTTGACGGCTAGCTAGGGCCCCCGCGCCGCTCTGGCTTGTTAGGACGAGTCCACCTTCAAGCGCACCCGTTGCCCTTGGCCTCCAGAGAGCGATTGTCTTACATCCCATATGATGACGGTCACTATCATTAGGACTCATTACTAACCTTGAGAAAGATAGCCTGGACTTTGCGTCAATCTCACTGGGCACAAGACGTCAATTCAACGTATATTCCATGTTGGTTCAACGTTTTTTTTTCTCTCATTCAAATGACGTGGAAACAACGTTGATTCAACCATGTGCACAGTGGGAGGTATTCAACATAGTATCCTCAACAGCATAAAGCGTCTTGATATCTGGAATGACTGAATTGCTCATATCTGTACTCCATTGGTTAGTTAGTTTCCAGCCATTATTATGAGCCGTCCTCCCCTCAGCAGCCTCCACTGCTGTTATCATTTTATACCGATTTAGTAGGTATTTCCAACGTGCACAATTGTCAGTAAGCACGCCCTTTTCTACGGTCGTTTCTTTCGATAAATATATACAGTAGTATCATCCTACCAAAGCTAGACACTGACCATTCATCTGACTCCCAATCTGTCCAATACCACAGACGAGAGTGACCTGAACCACAGACGTTCCAGTTGAACAAGTCCTTGAACCCCTTGAGCAGAGCAATGTTCACTAGATGACAAAGCAGCCAAGGACTTGGAAACATTTGCCTCAGTCAGTTCAGTTGTCCTGTTTTTACTAAGTGTTTGAACCGAGGGGTCTCCAAGGGAAACAGAGCCTCTGGTGGAGGGCCAGCTGGACTAAAAAGAAGAAGAAATAAAAGTTGTAGAAAAAGTAGGGAAGAGGCTAATGGGGCTCCACTCCTTTTAAGTGTGAAGTACCAGAGGAATAGACGAACGTGGAGAATTCCCCACATGCACCAATTGACATTGAGGAGGAACACTGTTAATTTTCTCCTTTTCGGTCTTTTGGCTGAGGAACTTTCAAACCTGTGTTTAAATAGGACTGAGGCTGAAGTTAAACAATATCCTGAAATGAATACAGTGTTGACCTCCATCAACTAACGGAGATACTGGATTGAGACAAAATCATGTTTTTGTTTTGTTTTGTGGTATATCAATTATGCTTCTTTTTAGATTATTCTCTTGAAGATAAGAATACTATGTGTTGTACTCTATGCATAATACATGAGGTGAATTTATACTTTAACTAGCATCAATTCGTACACATTTCCTTGGAGAGATAAGAAATTCTACAAATTAAATGAAGCAAAATGGTCCTTTTTGTCCTTTCTATTTTTACCACAGAGGGAGGATTTATGTGTTTGCATTCATTTAGAGGATTGTTGAAACAAAATGTGATCCTCCTTCCACTCATATCACCTCCATGAATATTCAGTAGCCTCTGAGCACTGAGGGGGAAAACAAACAAAAAACAAACACAATTATCACAAGTGGCAATTTCAACCAGATGTCTGTAGGATTTGCCGGGCTACGGCTACGGTAACTACAGTGTTTGATGGAGAACAAGCGTTCCAGAATCCTCCGTCCAGCCAATCGGAGAAGCTCTGGGGGTTCTAATGACCCCTAGGTCAGAGGGGTCACCAGAGTAAAAAGCAGATCTGAGAAACGGCGGGCCCATTGCCAAGACAGGCCCATAAATCCCCTCTCTCAGAGGAAGCAATCTTGTATTATGCTGTTAAATCAAACTATAATCACAGCCTTGCATTGTGCTGCTGGCCCCGACCCATGGCGCAGAGAGGAAGCTACAATACGGAAAGAGATCAATTAGCCTGTGAGCTGAGGAGGAAAATAATGTGCTGCTCTGAGAGAGAGAGAGAGAGAGAGAGAGAGAGAGAGAGAGAGAGAGAGAGAGAGAGAGAGAGAGAGAGAGAGAGAGAGAGAGAGAGAGAGAGATTGTTCTGTTGCTTCGCAAAAAATACATTTTGTCAGCTTTACCAATCTTTTTTATAAATAATGAATAAATAAAATCACTTATTTTCTGCATTAAAAATACTAAACTAATCATTTTATATGAATATATAGATCCTAAATGATAACATAACCTCAGCAAAAAAAGAAATGTCCCTTTTCAGGACCCTGTCTTTCAAAGATTATTCCTAAAAATCCAAATAACTTCACAGATCTTCATTGTAAAGGGTTTAAACACTGTTTCCCATGCTTGTTCAATGAAATGAAACATAAACAATTAATGAACATGCACCTGTGGAACGGACATTAAGACACTAACAGCTTACAGACGGTAGGCAATTAAGGTCACAGTTATGAAAACGTAGGACACGTAGGCCGTTTTACTGACTTTGAAAAACACCAAAAGAAAGATGCCCAGGGTCCCTTCTCATCTGTGTGAATGTGCCTTAGGCATGCTGCAAGGAGGCATGAGGACTGCAGATGTGGCCAGGACAATAAATTGCAATGTCCGTACTGTGAGATACCTAAGACAGCGCTACAGGGAGACAGGACGGACAGCTGATCGTCCTCGCAATGGCAGACCACGTATAACAACACCTACACAGGATCGGTACATCTGAACATCACACCTGCGGGACAGGTACAGGATGGCAACAACAACTGCCCGAGTTACACCAGGAACGCACAATCCCTCCATCAGGGCTCAGACTGTCCGCAATAGGCTGAGAGAGGCTGGACTGAGGGCTTGTAGGCCTGTTGTAAGGCAGGTCCTCACCAGACATCACCGGCAACAACGTCACCTATAGGCACAAACGCACCTTAGCTGGAACAGACAGGACTGGCAAAAAGTGCTCTTCACTGACAAGTCACGGTTTTGTCTCACCAGGGGTGATGGTTGGATTCGCGTTTATCGTCGAAGGAATGAGCTTTACACCGAGGCCTGTACTTTGGAGTGGGATCGATTTGGAGGTGGATGGTCCGTCATGGTCTGGGGCGGTGTGTCACAGCATCATCAGACGGAGCTTGTTGTCATTGCAGGCAATCTCAACGCTGTGCGTTACAGGGATTTCCCGCAAGACAGGAATGTCAGTGTTCTGCCATGGCCAGCAAAGAGCCTGGATCTCCATCCCATTGAGCACGTCTGGGACCTGTTGGATCAAAGGGTGAGGGCTAGGGCATTCCCCCAGAAATGTCTGGGAACTTGCAGGTGTCATAGTGGAAGAGTGGGGTAACATCTCACAGCAAGAACTGGCAAATCTGGTGCAGTCCACGAGGAGCTGCAGTGCAGTACTTAATGCAGCTGGTGGCCACACCAGATACCGACTGTTACTTTTGATTTTTCCCTCTGTCCAGGGACACATTATTCCATTTCTGTTAGTCACATGTCTGTGGAACTTGTTCAGTTTATGTCTCAGTTGTTGAATCTTGTTATGTTCATACAAATATTTACATCTGTTAAATTTGCTGAAAATAAACGCAGTTGACAGTGAGAGGACGTTTCTTTTTTTGCTGAGTTTATAATCTACTTCGAAGTGCTCACTGCAAGTTGAGAGAACATTATACAGACAGAATAACAAAAACATATTCTATAGCCTATGTATGAAATGGTGTTGATCCATTGTAGAATGCATGTTCAACAGGTTGAAGTGTTGTCAACTTAGAGCAGTCTAGTTCAATTTAGCAGCCCTTAAGCTCTCTCTAGTGGACACACATGGAACAGCTTTAAGTCACGAACAAATTTGACAGAAGGCCTTTAAGACATTTACCATACTGTACATACAGTGAGTAGATTGATTATAGTGTAATTACAGTGTAATTAAATCACTACTTTAAAAACATATACAATACCAGTCAAAAGTTTTGACACACATACTCATTGAAGAGTTTTTTTTTACAAGAGTGTGCAAAGCTGTCATCAAGGCAAAGGGTGGCTACTTTGAAGAATCTCAACTATAAAATATATTTTGATTTGTTTAACCCTTTTTTGGTTACTACATGATTCCATATGTGTTATTTCATAGTTTTGACGTCTTCACTATTATTGTACAACGTAGAAAATAGTCAAATTAAAGAAAAACCCTTGAATGAGTAGGTGTGTCCAACCTTTTGAATGTAGGTGTGTCCAACCTTTTGAATGGTACTGTATATTTCACATCACACATCTTCAGCAGGGATAAAATCATTAACAGGCATTGAATTAGAGTGTTTGTAAGGTGTTCTAGTTTTTTAAATTTTTTATCGTCAGATTGAATTATTTTATACAGAATATCCTTTTAACTAGAAGTGGCTCTCTGCTGGCTTGAAATGACATGACATGTGGTGTGTTCAGACTGCTTAAAACACTATCACATCAATCCCTGAATCCTACTTTGTTCCAGTTTCTTATCATCCTGAATAATAAAAAAGATAAATCCACCTCGTGGATTCCCAGATCAGCAGACATCTAGTGTCAGTTTGACACTGGTGCTGATCTGCTCTCTACAGCTGGGGGACTAAGCCAGGGGCCTGATGAGGGCCCTTCCATATTAAACAGGCAGATTAGACACGTTAAACGGAGGGCAGCCTGGAGAGGTGCTGTTACCGAGACCTCCGGGGTCCTGCTGCTCATCAGGCAGGTACGGTAGTGCAGTCACACACACACACACACACACAACAGGAAGGAAACCTCTCCTCTCTCCCCCACTGCCTGCTCTGCCTCACTGTCTTCCTCTCCTCACTGACCTCTTAGTCTGCCAGCGTCTGCTGCCGCGGTAATGCTACCACCATTCCCATCATGCACAGGGGCATACGAGCTCCCATGAGTCCCCACACCGCTCCCTGCCATCTGCCGTGATTTATAGAAAATGGCCGATGATTTATGGCCTAGTCATCTCACAATGAAGTTGTTTTCTTTCATTATGGCGACCTCCCGACCCAGCCGCCACTCCCCTGCCTGCTTGGGGAAATGTGTGCTAATCATACACCATAAAGATCTTTAAACAGAAGGGGGGGGGGGGGGGTTGGCCAGGGCAGTGGAAATGGAAGGGGCTTTAATAAAATTAATTTCAACAGCGTGTGAATACTAATAAGAGCCGAGTAGAGCAGACCTTGGTGGCGGTGTGTCGGAGATGAGACGCGGCCACCGCAGAGAGATACCGGCCTTAATGAGACTGTTTTAGGTTATTAAGGACGGTGGAGACGAGGTAGCTGCCTGACAGGCCACGCACCGTAGCTACTGCACCGTTTCTCCTTCAACTTTTGATCTTGAATTGAAAAAGGACCTTTTTGGAGTCTTGGGTGATCCAGAAGAGTTCAAAGATGAATGCCTAGTTAAAGCTGGTAAAACCTGGATGTCTCAGTGGTCACACATTTGCCCCAATGTTAATTTAATCATATGCTGCTGATTGTAACAAACAATACAGGGAATCCACTTCAAAGCTGGCCAGCCTACTAACACTTTCTTTTTTTAATCACTAATAATCCCTAATAATGCAGGTGGCGATAGTGTTTTTCCACTCTTTATTGGTGAGTCTTCAGATGACTGGAGAACGCACACAAACCAAGGATGCGGCAGTGACAAATGAGCGTCTGCGGTCTCATTGCTGATTCACCACATCCCTAGTGTAATGGTCTGTGCCCTCTATCCTACCCCTGATTGGGGAAGGCTACGGTGCACCTGTGAGCCCATAAGAGCAGCAGGACAGCTAATAACTGTTCAATTCAACTTTCAGTTTGCCTCCTCTGATGCCGTGTACACTAGCACGCGGTGCCGCACGGTGAAACGCCGCTTCCCATTCGTTTTCAATGGAAGGAAAGCGGTTAGAAGCAGAGAGGGAGGAGGACCGCGGTAGCCTACTTTTGCAGCCAAAATGATTTCAAAAAAATATATTAAATAAATACACAGAGGATGCTTTTTTCCTCTCAACCAAATGCAAAGAGCGCCATCTGCTGCTATTCCCATGTCCTGCAGGAGATTTTTTTCCTCCCACATTCTCGGGAAGATACTGTATATCTGCTCTCAATTTATACTTCAAATATACAACATATGTGATTACATGCTTCGGACAGGGACTGAAGCCGGTTTATTTCAAGTTTAAATTTCAACAAATTCTATCACGGGTGAAAGAAGTGAACAAAACATGAAATATGTACAGTCATAACACACAGAAAATATAACAGACGGCATATAAATATAGGTACAGGAGGGATAAAACAATGACTGAAGCTAAACAGAAGAAGCATGCATTGTAAATGGTTCACAAGGAATAGAACAGCCAAGCCAATATTACATCTGTGGGAAAATACTGCCATTAAACTATTGGCTTTATTTACAGCAGCCTTGGGATGCATCCCAAATGGAACCTTATGCCCTATATAGGGCACTACTTTTGACCGGGTCCCACAAGGCTCTGGTCAAAAGTAGTGCACTGGGTAGGGAATCGGGTGCCACTTGGGACATAACCTTGGTCTTGGACGCAACACCTTTCCTGTCTAATTCATGATGTATAATACAGCATTTCGAAATAGGGGCAAAAAAAGAACAATTCAAAAGCAGTATTCAGAAGCTATTAGTATTGATTAATATTGCAGGTATACTGTAAAAAAACACTAAAACAAGGCACAAGCAAATACACACTCAAGATACATGGCTTGAGGATAATAGGGTTTGGTTTTTGATACAGGCCAGTGTGTGCACACAGCATACAATTACAGTATAGTATACAATGTTTGGTCTGTTAAATCAGCCCTAGCTTGGTAGCTGTGATGGATATCAATAGTGTGTGTGTTATATAATACAAGCTGACCAGACATTCATAGATTAGAAGCAACGTTTCTTCAACATAAAGTCGCAGTTGGGAATGTTAGTTAATCATTGAGGTTGCTGGGTATAATATTGCATGTTCCCTCGCATGCAAACGTGGTCTCTCTCGGACTCTCTTTTTATAACAAGTCTGTGAATCAATGATTAAAAGTACTGTACAAAACACTCATTTTGAGTTTCATTTTTGATTCAATTGCAACAGGCAAGTCTAACAAAAGAAATACTGTGTTTGTATTTGACAACATTTTGTACTTGGTCATAGCCATTGCTGATAAAATTGCTGAGTTCTCACATTTGAGAAAAAGAGAAACATTGTGCACTGTTACAGTACATTTTAACATTTACAATGTAGTGAAACTGTACTACAGAAACAGTAAGGCCCGATAGTGTTCTCAGTAACACGCCACCTTTATCTGGACTTTTAACAAGGGATGGGCTCAATTCCTTTCAATCAAATCAGGTAGTAAACTGAAATTGCAATTTCATTTTTATCCCCATAGACAATCATTGAGGAAAATTGGGAATTGGAATTTCTGAATGGACTGAATATAAATGGAATTGACCCCAACTCTGAATTCTTGTTCTAACCGAAACAACTGTACCTTTAACCTTCATAATAAGGAGAGTAAAATACATTAGGTTTAACGCCATGATTAGTATTTCTAAAGCAGCAGTAACATTTCATAGGTGCGCATAAAAATGACATCTATACATTTCAAACAAGGATGGTTCACTTACAATGGTCATTTACAGTGCTTTGACAAAAAAGTTGATCCAAGTAGTTGGATTTTTTGTAACTAATTCATTATTGCTGGATTGAATTTAAAATACATATTTTCCCCCCCCCGTCTTTAAATTGTAAAAAAAGAAGAAGATTTGCACTGGCACTTAAAATGTCCTTAGATTATCGGCTAATCCGTTAGATTGTCATTGTCTTTCTACTATGTGACGAATAGGTACTGCCCATATTTCAATTTTAGACTAAATATTTCACATTTGAAAATTCTAGGACTCTTACATTTGCAAGAATACTTCAGATCCCAGTAGTTTTGACTCATTACAACGTGGCCCGAATGTTAAAGCACAAAGAACAGCAGACTCAAACGCCACCAACTCAACCAATAACTCCCCTTCCATAATAATAATATATGAAGGGTGAGACTGTAATCCTTGTGAAAAAGGAAAACATTCCTTCACTAGTTGTTGGGCCCAAACCACAGTCAAAACACAGGTGTTACACACAGAAGCAGTTTACAGAGGCTTATTCAACACAGCTTTTCACTGCATGTACTAATCATTGGCCAAATGATCTTCTCCCACTAATGGAAATTAACAGTTTTTTTTTAGATTCTCACTAACTAAGAAATTCTATCGCTTCACAAGGATTATTCTTTAAAATACAGGCTTAAAAACATCGTCACTAAGAACAAATTCTTCAGACGGCAAATACTACAGAACAATTACTATCAAAATCGCCATTTTTAAACTGCCCCTTTACAAATAGGACGTTTCCAAATAAGCCCATCTGTTCATCGCGAGAAGGAACAGAGGCAATGAGGCGGTCGTGTGCAGAGCGACACTGCTTCTATCAACATGAAATCCTTTCAGACGGTTTAAAAAGGACTCCGGTTTCATTCAAAGCTCTTTACATTCATTCGACTAGGTCTGAAGTAGTGTCGCATTCATATCTTAATAAAAAAGGTGGAATAAACGTATTTACAAGACGACAAAACAGAAGGAAATAAAATACTGATTGCAACAGGCATAGGGTTTCCCAACAAGGAACAGCCTACAGCCTTTATTAGAATACATTAAACCACAAGGAGGTCTGGAAAGAAAGATTGAGGCACAACTGTTTCCCTATCTGGGTCACGTTCATTAGGGCACGCCATGGAAAATATTTCAAAACGGTAAAAAGAAAAGAAAATTAGTGTTTCTTATTGGACCAGTAGTCCAGGTAGTCCCTTCCTGTTTCATTCTGTTTTGCACCGTTTGGTGCCCTATGAACATAACCCTGTACTGTATGTACCTGCACACACATGGATGAAGCCGGAGGGCCATGTTCATTAGTATGAGGAGATGTCTGAAGAGCTGCTGCTGTTGCTGGTGGACGTCTGGGCTCTCTTTATGTACAAGTTCAGCAGCTTCATCTGATGGGATAGTAAAGACGCTGAATGAAACCAACACATCCCAACATGACGTTTCAAGATATTGAAAAACATTCTGCGACCAGTAGATCTTGAAAAAAAAAAGAAGGGAGTTAAAGACATTGTCTGCATCCCAAATGGCACCCTATTTCCTAGTGCACTACATAAGGAATAGGGTGCCATTTGAGACCGACTCAGACAGGGTGCTGAGATGAGAGGGTAGCGTACCTTGCTTCCTGTGAGCTGGGCCAGGTAGGGCTTCAGCTCTTCACCGATGACAGAGTAGACAGCCACCAGACAGAACACACTGGCCTTCCTCACACTGCTCTCTGTGTTGTCATACCCCTATACACAGAGAGACATCAGAACAATATTAGACATACACCGAGTACAGCAAACATTAGGAACACCTTCCTAATATTGAGTTTCAGCCCCCCACTTTTGCATCGGGGCATGGACTCTACAAGGTCTCGAAAGCGTTTCACAGGGATGCTGGCCCATGTTGACTCCAATGCTTCCCACAGTTGTGTAAAGTTGGCTTGATGTCCTTTGGGTGGTGGACCATTCTTGATACACACGGGAAACTGTTGAGTGTGAAAAACACAGCAGCGTTGCAGTTCTTGACACAAACCAGGGCGCCTAGCACCTACTACCGCACCCTGTTCAAAGGCACTTCAATATTTTTGACTTGCCCCTTCACCCTCTGAATGGCACACATACACAATCCATGTCTCAAGGCTTAACCTTCCTTCTACAACCTGCCTCCTCCCCTTCATCTACACAGATTGAAGTGGATTCAACAGGTGACATCAATAAGGGATCATAGCATTCACCTGGTCAGTCTATATCATGGAAAGAGCAGGTGTCCTTAATGTTTTGTATATACTCAGTGTCTAGACAGTGTGGCATAATCCCAAGGACAGAAAGTCATTATCTTATGTAACTAAACCCCAAGCATCAACACTTTACTGGAAGTAGATGCATATCAAGTGCTTCTATTTGAAGTAGATACATTTCAAGTGCTTCTATTTAAAGTAGATACATTTCAAGTACTTCTATTTGAAGTAGATACATTTCAAGTGCTTCTATTTGAAGTAGATACATTTCAAGTGCTTCTATTTGAAGTAGATACATTTCAAGTGCTTCTATTTGAAGTAGATACATTTCAAGTGCTTCTATTTGAAGTAGATACATTTCAAGTGCTTCTATTTGAAGTAGATACATTTCAAGTGCTCCTATTTGAAGTAGATACATTTCAAGTGCTCCTATTTGAAGTAGATACATTTCAAGTGCTCCTATTTGAAGTAGATACATTTCAAGTGCTTCTATTTGAAGTAGATACATTTCAAGTGCTTCTATTCCGTGTCAACTAATCAGTAAGCACATCAATAAATCAACCAATGGACTAACCAATCATTCAACTTGACCTATAAAGCCCTTTTTACCTGCAGTAGTCCTGGTATGATGTCAGGCAGCAGCTGGTGGAGGGACTCCTTGGTGATGCGTTCGATCACCTTGGTCTGCATCTTGATGGAAGCCAGGTTGATGGGGTAGTCAGCCGTCTGGACGATAGGACACAGCACCTTGATACACTGCTCTGGGTGGATGGAGCCGGCCAGGGTGGAGGCTGACTCCTCTGCTGCCCGCACAACCTGAGTAGAGAGGGAAGGGTAGAGTGAGGAGGGTGAAATGGTTGATCATGGAATGGATTCATGTTGGTTTATTGGCAGAGAAGGGTACATGTACAGTATCAGTCAAAAGTTTGGACAGACCTACTCATTCAAGGGTTTTTCTTTATTTTGACTATTTTCAACATTGTAGAATATTAGTGAAGACCGAAGAACTATGAAATAACACATGTAGTAGCCAAAAAAGTGTTAAACAAATCAAACTAGATTTCATATTTGAGATTCTTCAAAGTAGCCACCCTTTGCCTTGATGACAGCTTTGCACACTCTTGGCCTTCTCTCAACCAGCTTCATGAGGTAGTCACATGGAATGCATTTCAATTAACAGGTGTGCCTTGTTAAAAGCTAATTTGTGGAATTTCTTGAGCCAATCAGTTGTGTTGTGACAAGGTAGGGGTGGTATACAGAAGATAGCCCTATTTGGTAAAAGACCAAGTCCATATTATGGAAAGAACAGCTGAAATAAGCAAAGAGAAACGACAGTCCATTATAACTTTAAGACACAAAGGTCAGTTAATACGTAACATTTCAAGAACTTTTAAAGTTTCTTCAAGTGCAGTTGCAAAAACTATCAAGCGCTACGATGGAACTGGCTCTCATGAGGACCACCACAGGAAAGGAAGACCCAGAGTTTCCTCTGCTGCAGAGGATAAGTTCATTAGAGTTACCAGCCTCACAAATTGCAGCGTAAATAAATGCTTCACAGAGTTCAAGTAGCAGAAACATCTCAACATCAACCGTTCAGAGGACAATCAGGCCTTCATGGTCGAACTTCTTCAAAGAAACCACTACTAAAGTACACCAATAAGAAGAAAATACTTTCTTGGGCCACCAAACACGAGCAACAGACATTAGACTGGTGGAAATCTGTCCTTTGGTCTGATGAGTCCAAATTTGAGATTTTTGGTTCCAGCCACTGTGTCTTCGTGAGACGCAGAGTAGTTGAATGGATGATCACCACATGTGTGGTTCCCACGTGAAGCATGGAGGAGGTGTAATGGTGTGGGGATGCTTTGCTGGTGATTTATTTAGAATTCAAGGCACACTTAACCAGCATGGCTAAAACAGCATTCTGCAGTGATACCCCATCCCATCTGGTCTGCGCTTATTCATTTGTTTTTCAACAGGACAATGACCCAAAACACACCTCCAGACTGTGTAAGGGCTATTTGACCAAGAAGGAGAGTGATGGAGTGCTGCATCAGATGACCTGGCCTCCACAATCACCCAACCTCAACCCAATTGAGATGGTTTGGAATAAATTGGACCACAGAGTGAAGGAAAAGCAGCTCAGCATATGTGGGAACTCCCTCAAGACTGCATTCCTCATTAAGCTGGTTGAGAGAATGCCAAGAGTGTGCAAAGCTGTCATCAAGGCAAAGGGTGGCTACTTTGAAGAATCTCAAATATAAAATATATTTTGATTTGTTTAACACCTTTTTCATTACTACATGATTCCATGTGTGTTATTTCATAGTTTTGATGTCTTCACTATTATTCCACAATGTAGAAAATAGCAAAAATAAAGAAAAACCCTTGAATGAGTAGGTGTTCTAAGACTTTTGACTGGTACAGGCGAGGCTATTAACTCAAGATGTGTAGACTTGTCTACGCATGTCCTCTAAAGCAGAGCCTCATAAACAGAGACAGCGAGTGAGAGCTACCTCTTTGTGGGAGTCTTTGTGTGCCTCCAGAGTCTTCATGATGGTGAGCTCTGCATAGTTCTTGAAGCGGGCTGGCTGGTTACGTAAGATTTCCTTCAGCACTCGTAGTGCCAGGGCCCGGATGGTGTGCTGCAGGTTGCGGGAAAAGGACACGACATGCTCAGAACCAACCATTCAGAGACAGTGGAAGGAAAAACAATGGATTAAAACAGATTGTGGCATTGCTCCCAGGACAGGAGTTTACTTTATCTCTCCATCCATCCATCCATTTATCTTTTCCTCCAGAGTCCTTACATCTTGGTCTGACAGGGTCTCCAGCAGCAGGAGCAGCATGGTTTTGAAGTGTTCCTCCCACACTGCCAGGCTGTCCTCCCGGGCTATCTTCAGCAGCTCCACCAGGGCTCCCCTCCTCTCCTCTGGCCTCTCACTGGGGTTAGACAGCTCCTTCAGCAGCTCACCCGCCTTTCGACGACCACAATAGATATTAGTCAGTGACCGCTGAATTACATATAGATCACTAAATGGAATTTGATAGGATCTCCATGGCCGTGACTTTATAGTGTTATTATGTAGCTATAGTAAAACACTGAAAAGATTGTTGTTAAATGAATTCAATCAATCACCAGTTCCAGCTGCTCCGAAGGGGAACTGTTCTTGGTGTGCAGCATCTTGTTTTCTCCACCACACTCTTGGCGGCCTGCGAGGAAGAGGGTTGAGAGGGGGGTGGGGGAGTCTTACCTTACAGCTAATATATAGCCTATTATAAACAGGGTGGTCCAAGCCCTAAATGCTGATTGGCTGACAACCGTACAGCACGGGTATGACAAAACATGTATTTTTACTGCTCTAATGACGTTGGTGACCAGTTTATAACAGCAATAAGGCACCTCAGTGGTTTGTGTTATATACGACACCTGGGCCTTATTACTTAAAATGTTTTATGACCATCCAAAATGGCACCCTATCCCTATATACAGTGCCTTGCGAAAGTATTCTGCCCCCTTGAACTTCACTGAACTTCTGGAGAGAGTTTGCTGCACTGAAAGTAAAGGGGCTGAATAATTTTGCACGCCCAATTTTTCAGTTTTTGATTTGTTAAAAAAGTTTGAAATATCCAATAAATGTCGTTCCACTTCATGATTGTGTCCCACTTGTTGTTGATTCTTCACAAAAAAATACAGTTTTATATCTTTATGTTTGAAGCCTGAAATGTGGCAAAAGGTCGCAAAGTTCAAGGGGGCCGAATACTTTCGCAAGGCACTGTAAGCTCACTACTTTTGACCAGAGCTACGTAAGGAATAGGGTGGTCAAAAGTAGTGCACTACATAGGGAACAAAAGGTGCCATTTCAGACCCTTGAGACAGCCTCACCATCTCGAAGCTGCTCCACGTTGTCCTCGTATACCGTCTCTTTCAGGGCAGCCTTGTCGTAGGCGCTGATGGTGTCTGTGTAGTTGTAGGGGTTGTAGTCGCGGCCCCGGGGCCCGGAGAAGGAACGCGGGGAGGGGGTGTTGAGTAGGGAGGTCTTGTTGTCCAGGGCCGTGCGACCCCCGGGCCCCTCCACCACGTCGGCACCAGAGTGTGATGCTGTTCCAACACCCGGCTGAGGAGAAACAAGACTATTGTTAAAACGTAACATAACAAACGTAGAGTTTTATAAAAATAACTAAACGCATGTCCATTCTAGAGAAGATCAAAATATTCACCAGAGAGAACATTTGCCAAACAAGTGCACTTGTTCACTTCCCCTCTGGATTTAAAAGGAATGGGCTGTGGGAAGACACTCCCTCTAGTCCATTCTAACACCAACCCAAATATTTTAAATCAATGAGGGGGAGTGAGTGAGTGAGTAGAGAATAGTAGGGAATTGCCAAATCCCCTCACCATGTCCTCTCTCTTGCCTCTGCCCGGCTCCATGAGGTCCTCCTGACTGCGGAAGCTGAAGTTCTGGATGGCCTCAGTGACGCCTCGCAGGGAGCTATAAATCTGATCGGTGTTCAGGTTCTCTGTGTCGTACTCCAACATGCTTCAGGTCACACCGTGAGGGGAGGGTTATTAATCAAGTATGACACTTACATCACCACCACAGGAAGAAGACATCTGCCCAGTGGGCAAAAGCGGGGGGAAAAAACTGGTTGAAACGACGCCATTTTATTTACCTAGTACGTAAAGATGTCATTTCAAGCAGTTTCTCATGTAAAAGATCAACCGTGCATAACAGTAGGTGTTGACAGAGACAGAGTGGAACAGACTGGGGAGTCAAGGTGTTAATGTGGTGAATCCCCCCGAAATGTGGGAACATGAGAACACAGATTGCTGCTGCGGAATGAGGTGAAAGGAAAAACAAAAGAGACTGTGGGGTGGGGACAAATCAAGGTTGACACAGCTATGTGACAATGTACCTGGGAGAGTAAGCACTTCGTAGGGTCTTCAGGGAGGGGGCAGCAGGGGTGGAGGAGAGAGGAGTAGGGAAGGGAGGGGGGTACTTTGACAGGCCATCGGCACTCCAACCCCATAGCCGACTGTAATGTGCCCAGAGCACGGCAAGGGAGGGAAGGAGGGAGGGAGGGAAAGTAAAGGGGGGATAGAGGCGCAAGGGAGAAAAAGAGAGACGTGAGGAGGGAACAGAGCCGAGCGGGGGGGGACTACTTGTTGTCGTTGTTAGTTAAGTTAGTAGTGATGTAACCAACTTCTACGGTGTGTTGGGGACCAGGTATTAAAAGGTTACGTCAGACCTACCTGGGAGAGAGCGCGCCCCCACGGGAGCAGTTGGTGGGAGAGGTGAGGGGGCTGCTGCGACTGCTGGGGTGGCGAGGCGGGGGAGGAGTCCGTCCCATGGTGCTACTGGGAGAAGCCTGCGGATCACACAGAATCGGAGCAGGTACAGTACATTATAAACTGGGTGGTTCGAGCCCTGAATGCTGATTGGCTGACAGCCGTAGTATATCAGACCGTATACCACGGGTATGACAAAACGTTTATTTTTACTGCTCTAATTACGTTGGTAACCAGTTTATAAATAGCAATAAGGCACTTCAGGGTTTGTGATATATGGCCAATATACCACGGCTAAGGGCTGTATCCAGGCACTCTAAGAACAGCCCTTGGCCGTGGTATATTGGCCATATACCACACCTCCTTGGTCTTTATTGCTTAATCATTTGATGCTATCCCAGTATGTTTAGATTACAATTGTCCATGTTACAGCAAGAAAGGTTTATGTTGATGGCTAACGGTGCCAGTGAGAAGAGGACCTTCCTGAGCAAATTCCCTACTCTTCTTCTCGTGGTGAGTAGATATTTGGGATCCAGCCATTTTAGCCCTGCTCAGTCTCATCCTCTCGATGACGTTGACTAGGCGTGAACGTCAGAGTCAGGTCTTACCACTCCGGTGTTGCTGGAGTTCCGCAGGTGGCTATGCAGCAGTTTAGTGGCTCCGTCCTGGAAGGTCTTGGGCAGGGCCCCCAGCAGCATGGTGAACTCTGGGGTGTTCAGCTCAAACAAGGCGATCAGAACCACCTGGGCCGCCTGAGGGTTAAAGGGTCACAGCGAGGTCAAAGGTTAGAGGTCATCAGAGGGCATTCACTTTTCCCCCACTAACATTGATATGCGATTTCACGCAACAGTGAAGTGCATATCAAGGTAATGTTTGGCCCTTAGAGAAGAGAGGGAACATTCGACAAGCCCATTCTGCTCTCACGGAACCATGAGTCACATCAGTCAACGTTCTGGCAAACACATGATCCATATGCACCGCACGGAAATACAGAAGCACACATTTGTTGAGGTTCAGCTAGCATTCAGTTAGTCAGGCGAGTTAGAACCGATGTCAGTTCTCGTTAACCAGTTCAAGAACCAGCATCGCAATGCTCTGGGGTGAAATTCCATGCATGTTGGTCAACCAAACCTGGTCACTGCAGATAAACAAGAACTATGAGTAACAAGTAACAGCAGCACAGGCTATTAGAAAAACACAATATTACCGCACATTCAGAGCCATTGTGTTGCCCATTCCCACCCCGTCACTTAAAGGGGCAATCTGCAGTTGTGACATAAACGGTTTGACTTATAAATGAATTATACATACCCAAATATTAGCTTGTTTAACTCCATTGTTTGTAAACAAAGTACATTTCAAACAAACACGGTACTGCCTCAAAACACAGTTAAAACTATAATTTTGATATCATGGATGGTTAGTCCTTGCATCCCCAGCTCGGTCTATGAATTTGAGAGTGGTTGCATTTCTCCAGCCCAATCTCTCATCTTTTTTTTAAGCAAAACAGTGGTGGGGTCAACACCTTGTTATCTTTTCAACTGCTGATTGCCCCTTTAACATTCACTCATTACGAAGAAAACTTTGAAAGCAGAAACAACTGTTCTGGCACATTCAGAGCCATTTCAGTCCCCATTCCCACCCCTGCACTGTCCTTTACATCCCCAGTTATAAAGCAGAAACAACTCTGTGTCTGCCAGCAAGGCGAAGTGGGATTAGAGACAGAGAGCCCAGGCTTAAGGAAGTTATGTGAGGCAGACTGCAGACCGTGCAGCTGACTGATGGGTCGGGGGGCTCTACTACCTGCTTGCACCTCTCCTCCACGTTCCCCTCTCCAGGTAGAGAGGCTACGGTGGTGCTGGGCCTGCCTGACAACTCCTCACCTGCCCAGCTATGGTGGAAGCTCTGGGGTTGGGGGTCGACCGATGGGTAGGGTGGGGAAATGGTCCGTTTAAAATACAAAAATAAAAACAACCAAAAAAGGGATAAAGCCAGCAAACAATAGTTATTTTAGAGCTTCGGCTGATCAGTTGAAAATTGGCCGGCTGGTTAAATCTGGGACATTTACAGAAATGCTGATTAATGTTCATTGTCCCTGTGAAATACAAAGTCCAAAAAAACAAACATCTGACGCTGTTGCTATGGAAACAAACAAACCCAACTCGACCCACCTTCCGGACGTCGGAGCTCTTCGGTTCCGTGGTCCAGGTGATGATGCGGGAGACGGCCAGGCGTGTCTCGCTGGAGTTGATAAAGTCTGCGGGGTCCATTTGACGGGCCAGGCACTCAATGTACCTCAGGATGGCCACCTTGACCTTCAGGTTGGGGGTCTGGGTCTGGTCCACGATGAAACGCATCAGGATGTTGAACTGCTGGTCGAACGGGAACGAGTCCCTGGGAAAGAGAGAGGAAAAGAAATAGAAAAGGGCATGAGATGAGAGGGATTGATCCACTAGAACAGGGATCAGCAACTAGATTCAGGCAAGGGACGTTTTTTTTCTTGTGTGGATTGTCGTGGGGCCGGTACCCAATTACAAATCCTTTGTAGATGGCAAATTAACTGGAAGAAGACCAAACCGATATAATATTTGACTAAAACATAATAATTTCAAACCTCATTTGTATATTATCACGTGTCTTTCGTTTATTTGTGGAAATACTTGGGAACAGATTTCCCAAATTTAAAATTACCTGGACCTGATTAAAAAAAAACGTATGTCCAACAATGAAAATGAAAAAAATAATAATAATTGCTCAGAAAACATGGGAGGACAAAATGGGGGGGGAACCCTGCACTAGAAACTCTACAAACAAACAAAAGCAACATCTAAGGGCTTTTCACACTACCAAGCAGAGCCAAACCAAGCTGTACTGAGCTGGCCTGGTTACACATCCACCATAGTGGGTGGAATCGTCCTGAAAAGCTAAAAGTGGAGGGAAGGAAAAACAACAACACCTGTGTGAAAACGCTAATAGAGATGAGGCTTTAGTTCTGACCTGGTGACGTCCAGAGCCTTCTGGACCTTGGCCTGTACGGAACCCAGGAGGTCAGCTCCCATCTTCTTCAGCAGCTGGGTGAGCAGGACAAACAGCCAGTCCTGCAGGTCCTCTCTGTGCAGGGTGATGAAGTCTACCAGGGTCTCCAGAAACATGCTGAACACCTGACACAGTGACCACCCAGCCCGTCAACAATAGGCTATACATATTTACTTCACTGTTAAGGAGTATTACAGTAGGACAACATACAGAACATCAGTAATTAACCAATCAACTATCTGAATAGTTGGATTCGATTGCATTACTATTAAAAAGTGACAGACAAAACCAAAAAAACACACTTACTCGCTGATGTTATAAATCCACCGCAAAGACCACCATGCGACACAAAAACAGACCGTTAGTACAGTAACTACATTAGCGTCACGTCAGAACACAGGTTATATCAGACACGGGGGGGAATCGATTGGGGGCTCACCTTGCTGTGTGGGTCAGCAAACATCCTAGTGAAGATCTCACACAACCGCTTCAGCTCCACACGACTGAGACATACGAGAGGGGGGAAAAGTAAGGCGGTCAATCGCACAACACCTTTTGGTTTCAGACAGATTTCAAATCAAATCAAACTTCATTTGCCACATGTGCCCGAATACAACAAGTGTAGACTTTACCGCGGAATGCTTACTTACAAGCCCTTAACCAACAGTGCAGTAAAAGAAGAAAAGATTGACCAAGTAGGCTAAAATAAAAAGTAACAATAAGAATAACGAGGCTATGTACAAGGGGCACCGGTACCGAGTCAGTGTGCTGGGGTACAGGCTAGTTGAGGGCATCTGTACATGTAGGTGGGGGCGTAGTGACTATGCATAGGTAACAAACAAACAGCGGGTAGCAGCAGTGTACGGGGGGGGGGGGCAATGTAAATTGTCCGGTATCGATTTTTATGAATTGTTCAGCAGTCTAATGGCTTGGGGGTAGAAGCTGTTGAGGAGCCTTTGTGTCCTAAACTTAGCGCTCCGGTACCGCTTGCCGTGCGGTAGCAGAGAAAACAGATTTGTATCTAGAGCACAGTTGTCTCAGTGACGGCCTCAAATACACGACATTACAAGAGTTCAAAACAAAAATAGATGGTCTCTATCCCACCTGAGAATTCTCTGGCTAACGAGCAGGTTCTGTAGTCCCAGCAGTCCCTCCTTCCTCTCAGACCAGTTGGAACTGGCACAGTGGTTCAGCACCTCGGCCACGTCCTCCGTCTGTCTCATGTAGTGTGACTGGCCGCCGTTCCGCGAGCCATACGAGCGCTCAGAGCAGGCGCTGCTGGCATCACTGTTAGCGTCGTCGTCTGAGTAGATGCCCGGGGACTCGTACCGCCGCCTGACTGGCCGCCGCTGGGGGGGTCAAGGGTTAAGAGGTCAAATGGTCCTACAGGTACGCATACAGCATACTCACTAAGTCATGCCACCGAGGGAAGAGAAACCAACGACACTTCCTGTTCAACAAGCTGCCATAAGACTGACTACACATTCGAGAGGCAAATAAGAGTCCAAATAGATGCGAATCCAAGAAAATTTTCCACCAAGAGAAAAAGCCATCAAAGCTATTATGATCAGCATGCTGTGACTCCGATGGTAAAGAGGATAGAGAATCTAAGTCACACATGCCGGGGTAAACATCCACCTTGT